>NW_018479773.1:0-41420 GCF_002113885.1 Mizuhopecten yessoensis | reverse complement strand
TTTTATCTCAGATATTTATTAGAACATATTCTTATGTATTATAATAGCAAATAATTCATTATTATCTATTTCAAGATATATTTAAAGCTATAATATTGTCAGTATAGAACTTCTACTCTAGAAACTTATTAGTTGGCAAATAGATACTGATAGTTAAATTCGCTACCAGCCTGTTTTATTGTGAGATTAGTATACTGTTATGTAAATCTAAATATAAGTCCCGAACTTGAACTTGCTGACTTGGGTGATTATTTCTCTACTAGTTCGTCTTCTCCATACTTTATGATTCCGGAACATCTCCATTCCGGCAGGGACACATGTCATGTTTTAAGTCCATTGAAAGTTAAATCTGTAGTATGCGAAAAAGTTACAAAAGTCAATATTAATTATTTAATGGCAATATATTCCAAATATTCACTATCGTGAAGTATGAAACTGATAATGAGTCTGTGGACATATACATGTATATATATATTTAAAGATTTGAAAGTTTTTTGTGAAAGTGATGCTTTTGGGTACTGATTAGGGTCCTCCTTCTAAAGGGTTATATTAAAATATAAACAAACTAGACAACATATCTTTGAANTTTTGGCGGCGGACTGACCTTTTCCGGGCCGGCCCGAAATGGTCTGATCGGCCGGGAATGGGTACATATTAACATTTTAAAATGCATCAAATAATGCACGGAGCTTGTATAAAAAAAAATCTGGGGCATACGGCATCCTAGCAAATATTGTGGGTTTCCGTTATCTGATATTTTTATTATATTTTCTTTATTAAAACATTTTTTGTTGGCATCGCTACGCTCGTCTACATTGTATCTTGACCCTAAAGTGTGTTTTTTATTTTACCACCTCCGCAAAACCCCAAGTTGCAACTTGCAACGCTCGGCGGAAATATACCATGTAGCATAAGTTGCATAATTATATTATTGACCGCTCGTTATAGATGATCTGAAAATTAATACTTTTTATTGTAACCTTCCTAACCGCCCGGGCGATATTAATCATATCATTATACAAGAACGATAAAGGTTTTTTTCGGCTGACAATATTATGTATAATCGACTAAACATATCCATTCAAGTATTTTGGTATTATCTTTACAAGTTAAAGTAAACGCTTTTTATCTGATGGAAGCTGTAAACCTAACAATGCAGTATAGAACTGATACAGTGTTTCGTGGATATATTTCACAGGCAATGCAACGCGGACATCAAAAGGTGCCGCACCCTTGTTTCTAAAACAAATACATTGTCCGTCGACACTCACAGTGATCAATAGTAAAACTAAATTGAAATATACTTTTACAAATTCGAAATTATTTACATCTGGTATCAGGGCTCTCTAACTGTTTAGTTCAGCTATGGCTGTAGAAGCAAGTGGAGTGGATATTCTATCCACAAATCTAATTCCTGCCGACGTGCTTGATATTGACAAAACCCTATGGAAAGCCCTGAAAGCTACAGGGAATGGCGATTGTCTTTAAGACAGCGTTTCCATTTTAATGAAATGTTAGTAGTTGTCTTCCTTTTATGCTGAGGTATTCTTTAAACAGGCAAAGACCATTTATTTTATTTCGTTTAAATCTTTAAGTAAACTTCATGCACAATAACTTTTTTTCTAAAGTTTTAACAGGCCTCCTCCCTATCCCAAATTGCATTGACATTTTTGTGTATACACATAATATGTAGCTAGGCAACACACATATTTGACTGACCAGGAATTTTCTTTCCAGTACACAAAAAAAGTCTTTGGGCCATACTTAAAATATGTTTTTTTCTTCTTGTTATTAAACATAAAAACAATCCTCAGAACACGGGAAATCGCTTCCGAGACGTTCTAGAATACACAAATTTTTGGGGGGAGAGCCCCCAAACCCCCCTTACGAAGTCCCCTCCCATACCCGCCTCCTCCTCGCGCTACGCGCTCGGGGTGCTGCCTTCGTTAGTACCCCTTTCACTACTGAGAAAAAAATCTCGGCCCCCCCTTTTAAGAAATCCTGGATCCGCCCCTGTATATACATCGATCTCAGTTAATACATTAAAATGTGCCATTTCCAGCTCCAAGTAACAAAACACATTGAAAGTTTTTGAGTTAGTTGTACTTGGCATACTTTTCCCAGCTTTTTATAAACAGTACTACGTACTGAGGCGGAACTGGACTGGGCCAATTGTTGACAACCAGGTGCTCAATTGGCAGGATTTTGTCTCGAGTTCAGGCAATCCCGGGTTCAAATCCTGGCCTGGCAATGCATTTCTCTTTCTCCTATTACACATAGGATCAGCTAAAAAAAATGTGTGCTAAGCACTTACGTCACATGTGCTTCCTCTCAGACACTGACAGGATGTACCCAACGGCAACCTGTAGACAGGTATAACCATTAATTGGCAACCAATCACAATTCTGAAGCCTGTTATTAAAGCTGTTTTGCTGACTAATATAAATGGTAAGAATATTGAGGTTAAGTTATAGATGTCCAGCCAATTTCGACAAAATGGTTTTTCATTCAAACATATTTTATTGACATTTAACAGTCAAAGGGATTGGACACAAGTTCTTACAACTGTACATACTCTCGGGCCTGTAAATATGACTATAAAACGGAGCTTATGCTGAACACAGGTACTAGCCTCGTCTGTCAATACACCTATAATATAATCGATTATATTATAGGTGTATTGACAGACGAGGCTAGCACCTCATTGGCCGGAAGTAAGAGGCCGGATTCCAGGTCGTAGTAAAAGATTTAGGACAAAACACTACATCATCATTGGAGATTTGTACTACTCAAGCATAGATTGGGAACTACAGTGTGCAAAGAAAGATAACTCCGACGAGCAAAGATTCATTGCTTGTTTACAAGACAACTACACATGTTCCAAAATATTGAAAAACCAACTAGATGGAGAGGAACAAACATACCAAATATTTTGGACCTAGATATTACAAAGGACGAGAACGCAGTAGAGGATATGACTACCAAAGTCCCTTGGGGAAAAGTGACCATTGTGTTATGTGTTTCCATTATGTCTGTAGTGTATTACTACGGGGTCGAGAAAAAAGGAGGAGACACTTCAATAAAGCAAACTTTGCAGACATGAAGAGTGAAATAAGTAACACGGACTGGGATAGTGCACTTGAAGTTAAGGAACCAAACTGTGACATTTATAAAATGTGGAGATTTTTTAGGATTAAAATGGAGGAGATCGAGGAGAAGTTTTTTCCGATGGCCATGGTAAAGTCGGGCAAAAAGTCAGAAACCCCATTGGATAAAGAAACAATTCGCTAATTAAGAACAAAAAATGCTCGAGGATCATAATTTGGGTAAAGCCTAACCTTAATTGGAGTAAAGTCTCGGGTTTTACCCCAATTTATGATCTCCTCGGGAGGAGTTCTCTATCCACCTCCGGTACATATGAACGAGTCTTATAGTCTCTACCACATATCCCTCCCTTACCTATAGAAGGGATGGATATCACTGTAGATAAACCAATAACTAAAAAACAAATTAACACAGTTCAATTAACATGTCTTTCAATTAAGGTACTCCGAAGATGAGTCTAGTACGCTGGTTAGTCGAATGTTCTTCAAAGAGGCAACAATACTCGCGATATTCACTACTGCCCAAAGGGTGTTGAGGTGATATTCCCGAAAAGGAAGATAGGGGGCATCACTTTTCAGCAGCAGTCTCTCCAACGGAACCTTTACTGCTGATCGTCTGATATAATCGTATGATCGACCAATTCTGTGAATCCAAAATAAGCGTTGGGCAGACAAGTTAACCATTCACGTTTTCTGCAAAACCGTGCCGATGAATCGCAAAGGTAACGGGTTGTTTCGCCCTAAAACCCGTTCGCCCTCACGGTTGTTTCGCCCTAAATCTCGTTCGCCCTGGGTTGTTTCGCCCTAATATATTGTATACGCTAATATAATAATTAATATTCGAATATAACAACTAAACTTATTGATAACTATCTACATTGGTGTTAGGTATATTTCATGTAGAAACTGTGTGAGTGCGGAGTCGGCTTTTTATAAAATTTATTTTAATGATATGGAAGTCTAAGAAGACTTAATTTGTGACTTAAAACAACTAAAATTGACAGAAAAATACCAAACAATGTTTCTCCCTATTTTTGTTTTGTTTTAGGGCGAAACAACCTAGCGCGAAACAATCTAGAGAGAACGGGATTTCGGGCGAAACAAACCGGAACCTCTGCAAATGCTTTAGCCCCATTTCACGTATGAGTGACACTATCACGGCTATGCAGGATGATTGTTTTCTCCATCTGATCGGCACATAGGCGACACTCACAAAGGAACCCTTTTTGGAATGCTAAGACAACCTAGCCAAGCCTAGCAACTACCACCCCATCTCCCTGACGTCGATTTGCAGCACACTCCTGAAACACATTGTTCACACCAGCGTGATCAACCACTTAGAGAGCCATGGCTTGTTGTCCGACTACCAACATGGATTCAGGAAGGGCCGCTCATGGGAAAGTCAACTTTCCATCACTATAGACGACATTGCCAGGAGACTAAACGAAGGAGAACCGGTCGACACAGTGCTACTCGGTTTTTCGAATGTGTTCGAAAAGGACCCTACCAGAGTCTGCTCGGAAAGCTCCACCACAACTGGATACGAGGGAACACCCTCTCATGGATAGAGAGTTTATTAACAGGCAGATCCCAGAAGGTTGTTCTTGTAGGTCAACGGTCGGACACTACACCGATCATATCAGGCGTGCCCCAGGGAACGGTCCTAGGACCGCTCCTTTTCCTGGTGTACATCGATATCAATGACCTGCCTTCCTGTGTCATGTCTACACCCCTACTGTTCGCCGACGACTGCCTCCTGTATAGGGTAATCACGTCATCTAGAGATGCAGATGAGTTACAGAACGAGCTCGACAGACTCCAGAAGTGGGAGGATGACTGGTTAATGATTTTTAACCCCGACAAGTGTGATGTCATCTCGATCACCAACAAGAGGAACTCACTGAAGTCGACCTACACCATCCACGGTCAGGCTCTCAAGAATGTTTCCTCAGCTAAATACATCTGCGTCACCATCCAGCATAATAGCTCGTTGAACACCATATACAAGAAGGCTAATTCCGCCAAAGCCTTCATCCAGCGCAACCTGAAGAAGTCTCCCACTGACGTTAACGCAACCTGCTTCACCACACTGGTGCGATCCATTGTTGAATATGGATCAGTTGTATGGAATCCTTATATACCCAATTACAAGCCAACATCGACAAGCTGGAGAGGATACAGCGCAGGGCTGCTCGTCACGCGTTGGATGACTTCGACTTGTATAGTGGCGTAACTGCCATGCTCCAGGTCTTGGATGGTGCTCCCTCGAGGAGCGAAGGATTCAGGCCTAGCAAGTCATGCTGTTTAAAATCATTCATGTCCTCGTTGACATCAGCGCGGAATCCTACAACATCACGGACCAGAGGACACCAACAGCGGTTCATTCAACCACAGGCGTGTGTGCTGGCCTTACAGCAGCCATTCCTCCCATCTGCGGTGAGGACATGGAACCAGCTTCCAGCATCAATCGTACAGGCTCCAAATGTAGATGCTTTCCATCACAGCATCTGCAACGCACGGCGGGTCACCATCTAGGCAGGGAGTGATTTTAACTTTTTATATGTATATACACGAGCAGCTACTTTTTTACCGCCTGACATGAACCAGTGCGATAATAACTTTAAGGGCTATAGTGTTCACCTCAGTTGTTATAACAGGATTTAGCCCAACGCAAGTTCAACACACCACACCATTATATGTTTACCATTCCAAACCGGAACAATGCGTCCTTCTTTATTCACTGCGCATGTGTATACATATAACATCAATTGATACAGGCCTTTCGATTAGCCTGATCATTTTGATTAAGAATGACTGCTCGTTACATTCGCATTAATACAAACACTACAAGGGCCTGCACTTTAATTGGAAGAAGAAGAAGAAGATGAATAAGAAGAAGAAGAAGAAGAAGAAGAAGGTGCGTCTGGTGCAGGAGTCAGAGTCGGTACAACTTTAATCCTGGGACGTACAGCAGAAAGGAAGGGTCAGGAGAGAAATTAGTTTAGGCATTTGCGCTGGCCAGTCCGGACGTACTAGGTGCGGATGAATTCCAAAGGACACATGAAACCTCGTCTCCCCCACAGAAGGACAATCTCCTCGCCGTTGAGTGTCGCCGGGTAATTCCATTCAATGTTAGCCATTTCATATCCACGTGTTTTTACACTGAAGACAAAACAAAACGCGTTGGGAGATAACATCTAGTGCATATGAAAATACACCGGAATATTGGAATCTAGACTTACTACCTGCCCCTAAGTTTTTATGAAGAATTTCCTGGCTGCATTTTACTACTAGCTTATTTCCCCCTAGTTTAGAACCTAGGGTCTGGTCAAATCTGGAAAAGCACTCCCCGGAATAGTAGTGATTGCAGAAAGGTCAAGCCCATATTACATCACGGAGATCATGCTGATTTGATTCGGTTATTAAGATGTGGCTAGGGTGTGACCAGGGGAGGTTTTATTACCCTGGGTTCACAGGTGGTTGTTGGAATGGGGGATTGGGCAGACGGGGTTTCCTTTAGCTGTGTTCCTATGGTACTGGCTAGACATACCAGGGCCTGTTTTTATTACGTTGGACATGTCCTTACCATGGATAAAGCTATGTCGATCCGTTTAGGTTTTTACCCATTTAATACATATAACTGCATTTATTGACAGAATACAGATATATATATTTAACATAGTGATATCTGTATTGGAAATAAATATATATGCATTTATATACAGATGTCCGTATTTATTGTTCAATTATAGATATCTGTATTTAAAAAAATAGATAGATAATCTATCTATTTTCAGTTATAGATATCTGTATTTTAAATGCAGAAATCAATATTTTAATACAGATATCTATAATTATACAATTACTATATATATCTGTGTTTAAGTGAAGATATCTTTATTTCAATAACAGCTATCTCTATTCTAAATACAGATATCATTATTCATGTACAAATACAGATATCTCTATTTGAAATGTAGATATCTGTACTTTAAATTCTGAGGGTATTGCCAAATATATACATATCTGTAATTAAAATATTGATATCTGTGTTTTAAGTACAGGTATCTTTAATTATGCAATAAATATAGATATCTTTATTAAAATGCAGATATCTGTATTAAATGGTAAAAACCCATACGGCCTGCCATACGAGGCTATTACCAAATAATTAAGAAGACTTAATTATTCAGGAATTGACCTAGCTAAGAAACAGTTGTCAAAAATTACTTGCAGGAAAGGATTTTTTTTTTCTTTCTAGACTTTTGAGATTGCTCCCTTGTTTTCATCAGCTGTACACATATCTGGTATGGGCATTCATCTGCGATTATTGTGTCACCGTTGATAGCTTTGATTTATTAAGCTGAAAGCCTTTCTACAAGATTGCTGAGGGTAAATGAAACGGCCATGATTACTTTTTGGATCAGTTATTATACCTAGTAGTAAGCATACAAATGTGTTTAAAATAAAAACATAACATCATTACATGTATTTTGTTAACATCAACATTATGTCATAACAAACATGACAGAATAGACCAACCTAAAAAATATCATATAAATTACAAGGCCAATTATGTTACTAGTTTACTCCAGCCATTGTGTGGTTAGTAGAGAGAGTGCAGTAATGTGGGCGATTAATGCTCCTGGGGTGTGACTATTGGTCCTACTGAGTTTGTGGTTTCACAGGCAGTCTAGCCCGGAGTCAAATTACAAACCGTATCCACATTTGACCAGTCTCCAGAATCAGACGATCCAAGTGATCACAATTATTAGAGTCAACTTTTTTCTATATGATTCAATATTCTAGAGACGGGGGCCAGTCTAATTCGAATCATAGCAAGCACGAATGTATTTGGTAAGTATCAACAGCCATACAGGTCTCAAAACTGAAGGAAAAAATTAAAACAAAAGGTCTCAACTGACTAATCTTAATTGATACAGTCGATCGATATAATATCATCAAAGTTCCCCAGGGTCATAAACAACTGGCCATATAACGTAAACGGTTGCATATTGATATCATGGTTTTCCATAGTGACATTATATTCTGTTCATACATTAGTTCCCCAGGGTCTCCCAACATTACACACTCTATTAATACCCTGGTTCCCCAGAGTCACACAGTAACTTGTCCGGAAAACTCCTTTTTAACTAATAGGTGGTTTTCATTGAAACTTTGCATGAATAATCGGTATCTTATCTGGTTGTGCACCGGCATTTTAATTTTGAATTTTGACCTTTTCTGGTGGTGTTATGCCCCTTTGTGTGAAATACTTGTCGTGCAACTCCTCCTAAACTAACAGGTGGATTTCATTGAAACATTGCATGCATGATTGGTATCTTATGAAGTTGTGCAACGGCATTTTAATTTGGGATTTCGATCCTTTTTAATTGAGTTATACTTTGAATGAATGATCGGTATGTGCGAAATAGTATATATTTTTGTTATTTATTTTTTTGTTTTTAATAAAATGGTGATTAACTCATTACTGGTGGGAGACTATATTGCTTTGCATTAGTAAGCCTTTAGCTTACAGTTCTGTTTTACATAGGAGCGGGGGTATTAGTTAGCATTTGACTTACAGTTCTAGTATACTCTATTTATAGCCTGGTTACCCAGGGTTACCCAAAATTATATACTCTATTCATAGCTTCGTTCACCAGGGTCACCCAACATTTTATAATCTTTTAATATCCTGGTTCCCAAGGGTCACACAACATTCTATAATCTATTAATACCATGGTTTCCCAGGGTCACACAACTTTATATAAACTATTAATACCACGGTTCTCCCGGGTCACACAAGTTTATGTACTCTATCCATACCATGGTTCCCCCGGGTCGTACAACATTAAATAATCTATTAATACCATGGTTCTCCAGGGTCACGCAACATTCTATACTCTTTCCATAGCTTTGTTCCCCAGGGTCACCCAACATAATATACTCTAGAGTTCCAATTGTCGATACTCCTACGCCGAATAGGGTGATTCCCTGGGGTCACAAAACAGTGACAAAATTATCTCTCTGCGTCTCTTCCAGCACTTGCCGTCTCCATAAGTCCCAACTCTATGATACATGTAGTTGGCTACAGTACACACCAGTTCGCCAGCATTTCGGATATTGACGGACCTTTTCACCTCTGCCAGACTGCTTTTAATTGTTCTTTTCAGTAGTTGGTCGAGATGAAAATGCGAATCGCTTAAACTGGGTGACGTAACATGGGCCACAGATGTCTGACGAACGTACCACCACCCTGGAAGCAAGAATATCTGTGTTGTTTTGGTGGAATTCCTCACGTTAATCAGCACTGAGTGGCTTCAGGAGGCTGCAAAACGATTACTAATAAGAACGGGGAATAGCCGGGGAAATCTTTCAGATGGTATGCGTGTCGAATGAAGTGCAGAATGCCAGTGAGCAAATGACACTATTTACCCAAATTCTTGTTATCTCGATGATTTTGGCAATGCATAGTGTGGAAAATTGTTCTACTTGTGGTCGTTGTCTGTTTCTCACATTCCGAGCATGCCGTGGTGGTGAAGATATACCATGGAAGGTGAATCCTGATCACATGCCTCTTAAGCATTTTGGGCTTGAAGTCACAACGCGGGCAAGTCCCCTCCCTGGCTAGAGCTATCGCGGATGCGGAAGTGCGCACTCCCGACAAGGGAGCCAATGGAATCGCAGGAAGCACTGTATCATTCCAAATTCCATGATCGACTACCTGTCTTGTATTATTCATCTTTAGCTCTCCATTTTTATATTTATCTAACACTACAAGATCAGACATGATTACTGAACTCGAGGTGAAGGACCCCGTGCGACTGTTTCACTGGAGACACTGTGGTCTGTAACAAACTTCCCTTCATCGCAGTCCAAGGCTAAATGTAAAAATATAAAAGAGTACATTTTCCAGATGAAGAAGCTTCTATAAATGAAAGGGATAGTCCAACAATGCATATCTATATACAGTACAAACCAATAAACACCTCTTCATGGAGATGTTGAGATGCCCCAAAAGCATTTCAGTGTTTATGAAGAGACGAATAAACACGGAGAGAGCACCCCAAGAACACTGATAGGTAACTCGAAACAGATTCGGGAGGCATGTGCATCCTGTTGAACACAACAAGTCATAATAAGAGATAATAACAAACCAAAACGCTATGATAGGCGTAAGCATATCATGGCAGAATCTATATAACTATTCACATGATAGCAATCAGAGGCTAAATTACATCTACAATTTTGAGGAAATATCTACACGTAACTATAAAACTATCTAAGCTATAACCAGCTCTACTATCTAACAAGAACATTCTTTCCACATTGGTGGATCGTTGACCGTCCTGCCGGCCCTGGTTTTATATGGATTCTGTCCCTCCTGCACGTCATCTGTTCTCGTGTCTCCTGAGGGTACTTTGTCAAGTTTGTCGTCGACATCTTTGACGTGACTGGCATCATCGTCGCTCATGGGTTTTCTTGTAAAAACTGATCACGCATTCTTGTCAGCTACATAATGAACGACACTGATCTTTTTCCTGTTTTGAATTACATACAACGGAGGCATACAGTCAATGACAAAGAATGGTTCGGCATAGAGTGATTGCAACTTCGGACTTTGAAGAGATCAGTTTTTACACTAAGTCTCCTGAAAGGAATTGAACCTCTTCTAACCTCAAGTCATATTACTGCTTCTGACGATGCTGCATTTAGATTCGTTCTTGCAAAACTTTGGACTTCATTTATCGGGTATACTTGTTCTTAAAACGATGTTGACGGGGACAGTCAAAGGTTGTTACAAAGTGAACGATGAATTTCCAGGTAAATCGCTCTGCACATTGGTCTTGGATAGCAGCTAGTTCCACCCACTTAGTGAATTGGTCCACCATAACTAATACGTAAACTGGGTCTTGTTGAAGAGACCAAGGACATCCAAGTGTACTCTCTCGAGAGAATATCCGGCATAAAACGTTTGGAGAGCCGCCTTAAGTCGAACGCTTTGTTTTTTATTGCAGCTACAGACGTGTCAAAACCGAACATAGTCATCACAATCCTGTCCCATACCGTACCAGTAGAAGGACTGCTTAGCATGAACAAGGTATTTTTGGTGTCATGATAATAATTTAGTAAGGGGTAATAGGATCAAGTATCCTTGACATGCCATCAGCATTGTTGTGAAGGTTTCCCTTTCGGTGAACAATGACCATGTCATAATTGACAAGCAAGTAATGGCGAAAATGCCTACAAAATTTGACGACGGCCAGCAGCTCCTTCCTTGTCGTGCATTATCTCTTCTGTGGCTTTATAAGTGAATGGCTGGCGTAGCTTACCACTCTTTCTCTTCCATTATATAGCTGGGAGAGTGCAGCGCCAATGGTAATGTCTGATGCATCTGTGTCAAGAATTAACTGCTCTTCACTTGACGGAAATACGAGACAGGGTGTCGAAACTAGCGCTTCTTTGATGTTGTCAAAGGCAGAAACTTGATGTCAGACAACTGCAATGTTAAAAAAAATGTTAAAAAAAACATCAACTTTGTTTTGTCTTTAGGTACAGGCCTTTTCTTTACGGCCTGTGGCTTGTCCTTGGAAATGGAGACTCCCTCCCAAACTAGTTTTCCAAGAAATTTTTCTTCGGTGCGAAGGAGGAGACTCTTTTTGGGCTTTAGTTTTGAAGTTGCTGTCATTGAGTCTCTGAAGCGTCTTCTCCAGACTTGCCAATGCATCTTCAACGTTCTTGCCCAGAACATTAACATCATCGAAATAAACTTATATCTCATGCCAAGTCATACCCCGGAACCCCAACTGCATTGCTCTCTGGAAAGTCGCAGGTGCATTGCACAGTCGAAAACCCATCCGAGTAAACAGTCCATATCTTGTCAGAAATACAGATTTGTGACGGTCACTCCAGCTCGACTTGATGCAAGGTCGAGGGTCGAGAAATACTGTGTGCCATGGATAAAGTCTAAACAATCGTTGATATTTGGTACAGGAAAACTGTCTTTCTGTGTCTTTGAGTTGGGCACCCTTTAGTCGATGCAGTACAGGCCATCTTTCTTCCGAACAGGTACAGGTGCTGATGCCCACTCTGTTGTGGACGGAGCAATCACTCCAGCGTCAAGCATTTTTGAAAGGTGTTCTTCTTCTTGCTCCGGGAACCCTAGACGAGTCCTGCATAATTTATGTCTCACATGTTGCTCATTTCCTGTATTTACCTTGTGTTTAATTCCTTTCAATCAACCCAGATCTAGGTCGTGTTCTACAAACACAAGACTGTATCGAACCAGGAGATTCTTCAGCACTTCAATCTGGGTGGGAGTTAAGGCTTCATAGAAACGCTGTTACATGTCTTAGATGATCAGGCATTTCTTGGTTACAACCTGTTGGTGCGTCACGGCCGATGGTTCTAACAAAAGAAGTATTTTTTATGACTGGAATCTGATCGACCTCTTCCACAGACCTATCTGCTGTCATTGTTTCAATGTAACATAGGACTGCGACAAGTTTACTGCTTTGACTGTGTATTTTGCCCTTCGCCAAATACAACAGAGAGCGCTAGAAGATGGCCTTGAAATGGGTCTTTCAAGGTACAGTTGTGTGACTCATTACTGGTGGGAAAATAGCGTGCGCACACCGTGCATACATCGTTCACACACCGTCCGCGAATCGTCCACACATGGTGCGCACAACTGTGCGATTTAACAATCGTTCGCCCCGTTGTGCGCTTTGTTCCACACAACTGTGCGATTTGGTACAAATTGTAAATCAATATTACGGAATGAAAAAAATATGGAAAGCTCGTATGCAATAATGTTCACTGTATATATTACTGTAATTTATCATCACAATGATTGAGATTTTGTATAAATTTACAATGCGTGTTACACAGCATTACAGTGACCGTTAGACTGCCAAGAACGGGTTTGACTCCAATGTAACAGAACAGGTAAATAACAATTTGATGAGTGACAGGAGTTTTACCTGGCCTGTGCCTGACACATAGAGCTAATATGCGATACCGTATGACCGTTTGTTATTTGCATTCGGTTTGCCTATAGCTCCCATTCACCTGCATTTCACACACCCCGGCCGTACCCGACAAGTAAGTGCCGAAGGCGGGGTAAAACTACGTTCCGGATACATGTACAAAGTTGCTATGTTTACCTGTATACGGGACTGTGATGTAATTTTACATATGCCGATTAAGGTCGTTTTAAAAACACCAAAAATCCGATTTCAAAATTTAAGACAGTATAAACAGAAAGATAAGCTTTTGGATGTAGAAACATAACTAAAATTCAAGTTATATGTTGAAACACAAAACCGTATATATTGTTAAGGCATTCCTCAATTTACACCAACCACGATTGTTATCGCACAACGTTCGTCCATCTTGCGCACAAATGTCCGCAAGCAATGATCGTCCAACTTTTTATCGTTCGCACATTGTGCACACATCGTTCACACACCGTGCACACATCGTGCGCACACCGCACATCGTGTAACGTTGTGCGATCCCACAACTGTAATTCACACACATACACATCTTCAGATTAACCATAGTATATAACACATGTCTTTAGATAACATGGTATATAAACACAAATCTCTTCAGATTAAAACGGTATACACACACGTCTCCAGATACACAATGTGTACATCTCTTCAGATAAACAAATGCAAGTATATACACATAGTATCCTTAAATGGAATAAATAAAAAACATTAATACAGAAATGCATCTAAATACATCTAAAGTGTACCTATGTTGCCACCACATAGGTGAGTTTAATCAGAATATCATTTCAAACCAATTGGCAATTGTCATTACTTTTAAAATGACATCATATACATGAAGTAGAAAAAGTAACATTGAGCAAAACCCCTTTAATGCACCAAGATATGATAAGTTGAACATGCAGTCAACCTTTGCTCTTGCAATTTAACAGACATGACAAAAAAATATCAGACATGAAAATGGGGTTGAAATATATACATGCACTGTCATACCATAACAGAAAATGGACAGGTGAAATAAGGGTTGGCTTTACTGTTAACACCATCATTTAAGCATGTTATATTACTGACAGAGTCTTGAGTAAATATTATATGAAATTAAAAAAAGATAATTTTCAGTAAAGCAACAAACCCATTCATATCGTCAAGATTTTTGTACTGTCCATGTACATTAGTTTTTGAAAACCAACAAAACAATGGGCTGTAGATTTTGTTTGTTTAGCTATGCCATCTTAGTATTATTTTCCACTTATTTTCCTACTGATAGTTTTCTTCATTTAGAACATAACTTCGGAACAAGATCGCTTAGATGTTATCAAACAGTTACGTAAAAATGGGTGGCACAAGAAACAAACATGTGTGCAATGCCTACATTTCTTATTTTGACTTGAAGGAATTCTGTAAGGAACTGTTCACTGCGAAACCGGAGCATATCACGATTTCACAATGGTTTATTGTGAATGCTTTGCAACCACTTACTTTTACTGCTGTGTTTCGTGTGGTGTTCAGAACAATAGCTCGATTCCATTCCCCAGTCACACATTGGGACACTTCTATCAAATCTCCCACATTCACCTGCACCTCAGCAGCATCCCTCCATAAGGAAACATCGATTTTATCTCCATCCTGGCTAAGCCTGTGTGAATATTGGCTGGCTCATTGCCTATTTGCACTGCCTTTGTGCACCAATCCTGAATGAGAGTATGTAATGGTTACTATGGTACCGGGACATCATATTCCTATTCATACAAGTAGTTCAAATCATATTTCATTGGATGTAATAGAATTACCTTCACATATGAACTATTCATTTCAAATTGCATCCCGATTTGATACAGCTGTCAGATCATATACTACCATTATAAAGGACTTAAGACATCACATACTAATTCTATGTAGCAAGATTAAATATTTTACACCAGTTTGTCTTGTTTACATTCTTCCAAACGTCTCAATGTAAATAGTGGAATTTTAATATTGGTTTATCGGAAGGCATGCTGGATTACAAAATTTGTGTTTCAGTAATGTGAATATCCGAGATATATTTAAGAAATCATATAAACTGAACATTCCTTTGAAAATTCATAGCAACCAAAGTAACTAGATTGAACATTTGATAAAAACAGGAGCATAAAGAGATTTCCATAGGACGTTTTAATCTGTTTCTTACAGGAACAGGATATGAACATCATCTAGTTTACGCACCCTGCTTTAGTCAACGTAGTGCATGTGTTCTTGCTTCCGCTTTAAAAACTGGAGAATTATTTTTTCAGTGTTGGCCCTTGTTACTTGTGAATAGTCTTCCCTGTAGCAGGTCTCAATTGAAATTTTCTTCTAGCGACATAGCATGAATGATTTCTACCAAAACTGAAGCGTCTTGTAATTTCCAATATTGTTGTCCATTACCTGTTCATGTTCTCTCTGTATAAATGGGAGTAGTTTGCTCTGGTACTGTTTCCTGGAAGAGGATATTGAAACTCTACCCACACAATAATACATCTATCTGAATCAACTACTCTAAAATCCAGTCTTTCGATTTCACATGATGAACATTCACTTAGGTACAATGTTTCAAACAAACCCATTGTTTTCTGTGGATCAGTAGATACTTGATTAATAATGGTGTGATTTAGTTCTACAGATACATCACCACTTACAGAATCCATTGCCTGGACACTACATCTCTGATAATGTGGGATTTTCTGCAATGCCTTCATGTTATGCGAATTTACTTAAGCATCGGTGGTGAACAGATGCAGCATACTGGACATTGCGGGGATTGGGTCTGTATCAGATACTACTCTACTTTTTAGAGTGGTCAAGTCAGCTGGAGTTGACCCTCTCAGAGCATATTAAACAGTTGTGCAAAACATAAGTCATCCTTCTGATGCATGATTTCAGACAATTCATACAAATTGAAGGAATTTTTCCATAGATTCATTGCTTATGGTCCATAATTATATTTCAAGTCATGGAATATCCAACCAGCCATGACTGGTTTCAGTTGGAACAGATCTTCAATCACAATGATACTAATTCCTCCAAATGGTTTTTGCGTTGCAAATATTTCCTGAAGGCGAAGATTTATGTCTTTGATTGAAGTTATTGGGATAAGTTTCAAAACCAATACCAAACAATGCAATAACACATACCGCACGTTTAATTGCAGGGTTATTGCACTTTGTGAACACATGTCTGTCTGCCTGTCTGTTCGTTTGTTTAGGAGTTCAGGTCGTTGCACATAACGTCATATTAAAACTTGCATCAAGAGAAATACCATGTAACGATATGGTAGGGAATAATGGCCCTGTAAACACTGTAATAAAGACAGCATAATTAATTGTCATAATATTGCAATATTGAACAAAAATGTGATATTTACTGTCATGATAATAATAACAACCATCTAAATATGCTGTCTTATATTATTTTATCTAAAGGAAACAGAAGTTCCCTGAACCAGCATAAGACTATGTAATAAAGACTACAATACATTTCCTTCAAAGCTGTAATAGAGTTGTTACACGAACAATTACTTCCCCAATGGCATAGATAAAACAGAAAAATATTTTGGATCGTAAAAAAAAAATACATAAATATTTATCTCATCAGCTTATCTTGTCCATTGACAAGGCAAACGTTATTTCTCTCCTCCATTTTGTTTACCTATAGGAGTGTACACCTGCAGGATACCAAGGAGATTATACAGGTGCGGAATAGCTGCCATACCCTTCTACAGCTCTTTACTCCTGAAATATCACCCCAGTGACACTTCTGTAAACCAATCATCGACGCCACTGGTGTTGCTCAATAACGTGTCAAAATCCATGGTTTCTCTTGGAAACGGTTGCTCCAACACAACAGTCTGTATTGACCCTCTGCGTATTTTACAGAATGCACCAAGTGTCATAACTCTCAGCATTACCGGAAGTGACGAGGTGATAGTGAATGACGTGATTGCAACTGTGGTTTATTATTATGGATGTCATCAAAGGTCAATGGCTTCCACTGTCCCTCAGTTTCCGTTCAACATCGCTCCTTTCAATCGTATAGAATCTGCTGCACAAGAACAGATTGAAATGTTGCGGTCGGGATAACAACCTTTTGTCAAAAGACTCACCCGGCATGAAAAATAAGCATACAAAACGGTCGTTAAAATGATAAAACTACAATGCAGCTGTATGGTGGAGTGTTCTTCATTGTTAGCAACCTGTATCTATTACCAAAGGAAAAATTACGTTTGTGTCTAATGTTCAACTTTCTTATATAATCCTATTTTGCATTTAAAGTATGTTTTTTCTAGGACAGTCGACCACGATTCGAAATTATTTAATGTTTTTTGAAAAACGATTATGTACACATGCACCATCCGTTAATTCTTCGAGGATAAAGAATTTAAATTTTAACTGAACCGGAAACTCTGAAATCATGAGTTTATTTTCCTTTTTAGTAAGGAATCTCAGGTTTATTCGAAGCTGAATTATTTTCGAAGCCAATGATGGGTTTGAAGCTATTTAAACGGTTCAACCGATCAAAATTGGCCTGGCCGTTAAAGTCCTAATTATTAAAATCTATATTTAAACAGGTTTTGATTAGTTTAAATGACACCTTTCATTAAAAGATTAGGCATTTTCAATTAAGAAATAAAAATCGATTGCTCAATACTTGGTCGTATTTGGTAATATGTATACATAACAAACGGCTTAGTATCGTAGCACGACAGCCGGTCAACAGTACATACCCCGCCGACAACATGACAAACAAATAGACAGCTTATTTCCAGGGCATGTTTTCTAAGCCGGATTCTTTTCGAGACATATTTGGGAGGAATCCATTGCTGATTTTATATTTTTCGAGATTTTGAGGTACAATGTATATGCATAATAAAATCTCGTTATTTTAGATAGTCTGTTACCGATATTTTTTTTTCTTTTTCAGATTACTGATTTATATAACCTGCTACACAGACCACCTCTATTAACATAAATACAGTAAAACCTCGTTTACCGCAAACATATTTCAAAGTCCTCTTTTTGTTTTCTTACTAATTCCTGTATATATTTCCCTTAATCTATTACTAAACCCCTTTATGACGCAACTATGGACAAATAGTGGCTGTAAAACGAAGATTTTGTTGTGTAACTGTATTAAGAGGCCACTTGTAATGAGATACCACTTTCAGTGCAACAAATTTTATTATGCAACGATTGCGGTCAATTCGATGGAAGTACAGACAAACCTGTTTAATTCTTTTTATGCATGAGTGGACATTATGATTTGATAAGATATGAAATTTACATTGAAATGAAATAGATTGACAATATTAACAAGGGCGGTAACACTCATACATAAGCTCAGTAGCATGACACGTTGCGAAACACACGAAACTATAAAATGAAGAATACACACTATTTCATAGGTTTCCAATTACTGTAAGTGTAGTTATTTTAACGGACAA
The DNA here is from genome assembly GCF_002113885.1 of Mizuhopecten yessoensis. NCBI lineage: Eukaryota > Metazoa > Mollusca > Bivalvia > Pectinida > Pectinidae > Mizuhopecten > Mizuhopecten yessoensis. The sequence goes on along the minus strand of NW_018479773.1, from coordinate 22,836 downwards.
AACAATTAGCGTGTTATCGAATTTTAACAAATTAGCGCATTGGTGAATTAGTACTCTCATAATTTAATCAGTATGATTTTTACCATTTTACAGAGACTTCAATTAGCGCAATGTTTACAGCGAAAAGCGCTAACATAACATTGTTACGTACGTTTGCCGTAGTACATGGACGCAAAATATAGATCGATTGTCTGTTCTATTTAGTACAACTCTGGATCCTAAATATAACCGTCCAGAAAGCGAATTCCCCCGAGGATAAGTGCCGGCATTAATAAAGTTCTTACTTATGTTGATGCTCATGTTGCAGTCCCAATGATCTATCAACAAATGACCCGTCCTTAAATGAACTCAGCTGTTAATGGCGCCTTCCTTAGCAACACCTCACTTTTGGCATTATTGTTGAACGTTCGCCCATAAGAGGAAGACAATGGATTCTGTCCCCAAAGGTTGCGACATATCACAGTCCTTCAAAATGGAAGTTGTTATTCCCCTTCTAAACGTTCGGCATTTAGGGGAATGGCAACAACTGGTTAACGTTGTCAGTATAACGTGACCGGGCGGAATGCTGTGCTGGGTGCCTTTGGCATGATATTTCAGTAAGATAACACTATAAAGTCGGCATTAGAGCCACGCTATCACTTTGCAGCAAATGCACCAACATATCCTACCTCTAGCACACATACACACATGGAGGCTCGTCCTGAAATGACCTTAAATGTTGATAGGCCGTTAAACCCTATAAAACCGATCCAAACCAAGCTCCTTGGCACGGTATATAGCCCATAAACATTGTTCTCGATACATGAACATTATAGTGTTTGGCTCTCACAATGAAGTGCACTATTTTTCTAAATCATTCTTAAACTACTCTTGCATAATTATGACATAACAACAGTTGCTGACATATGTTTAGTGTCGTATAATTCTAACCAGAGATAATAAATTGACTTTCCCTCCACCAGCTGGTATATCAGTGACTTTCTTATTTTCAGTTCGATCTCCACTTTGATAAAGTGTTAACTGTTGCCTGTTTCACAATGTTTCCGTAGACGAAATTGATCCTGATATACACACAATTCCTAACTGTCTCTTACAGTCCCCATCAAAAAATATATCGGGAGAAGTCTCAATTCTATAGAAATAACGATCACGATCTCCTCTGACTTTCATCATGAGTGACCCAGTTACACTCATGATAAGGTTACAAACGTCCCTAATAATGATACCAGTGGTAGGTGGAATATTCAAATTCGAATATGACAAAACAAGAACATCTGACATCATTTGTTAAAATACAATATCATATGCAATTGAAACCACATTATATTAAACGGCATATACAAATAGATAGTAGCATTAAGAATTATTGCTTGCGTTTTGTTTCCGTTTACTCAAACATATCTGTAAATTCACAGGAAGCAATTTGTATATATCATTTTTGTTGTATTGATGTACTCTTATAATTATTCGTTATATGTGTTTTGTCCAGAACTCTGTATGTCGCAAAAGAAATGAACATGCCACCTGCAGAATATGGGGTAGTTTATTCAGTATTGTGCGCTTAGAAGACATTGGAGCACCACCAATAGGGGTGCTGTGTACTACTGCATGTATATCGTAATAGGCGATTATTGTTGAAAATCACAAACCACTACTGTACCCCGCCCCATCTCATCCCTTGGCAGCTTAGTGTNCCTCAAATATCACATTAAAAGTAATTTGCATCTTCTTGTGATTTCAGTATTCTCCATATTCTATGGATATCCGTTAGAGTTATATTCGATCTAGTTTTTTATTCATGAAGACTACAGTGTATAACTGGTTTTTGTCGTCCTGTACTCTTCATATGTGTTGAAGCTATCTAGGGGAAACCAAGAAAGACAACAGGTGACTCGTCAATTTCAATAAACATGTTTCCTTCAAAATTTCTACTTCGAGGGAAAAACATTTGATAGCCGATGGGATCACGGGTGGTGAGAATAACGATTGTGTTTTACTTTAAAAGTTCTCCACTATGTGTCATATTCCAAAATCCCCCTTGGATAAAATAATTCACATTTTTACTACACTCTACCATGTAGTAAGTTTAATGTGATTTCTGACTATATTTAAAGGTCAACACATTTAATGAAGTGAGTAGAGGTTGTCTAGCTCATAATGTGACCGCTAACATGTGATCTGAAAACATGAACATTGTCTCGTCAGTAAAAGGTTATCCATATACTTTTTATATTAAAAATATTTAAATATGAATTGATTCAAGTATTTGTTTGAATGGGTCATTTATTTGATATCATTTTACGTCCTTTTACTATTTTCACTTCTCAACTTTTAAACAGGAATAACTCAACCAAACCTACAATCGAATTGTTATATGAAACAGAACTCACTCAAAGAAAAAGGAAGATACTTGTGTTGTTTCCGTAACATCGTTGTATTATTTCCCCGCTCTCCTACGCTTTTTAGTATACTCATGTGCTGTTTCTTTTTTCCACCTTATCTTTTGGTTTGATACATACATTTGTTTTGCTTTACTTATCTTTGCCTCAAGAAACCAAACCTAACGTGTAATGATAAAACGGTTCCTTTCACCGACTGTTATTTTCACCTTAAACGTTTCTTAGTAGCAACGCAGCCGCGTGATACTCTTCATTAGACTCTTTTAAAGTCACTCTCCTCATATAATTACAATATAAAGTTATTAAGGATCTGTTTAATACTATGTATATGTGCTAACCCGGACTTACTCTAGAATTGGTCTCATGTGTATCGTTTGATTTTTTTGAGGAACAGTTACTACCAGACATATCGGTATCTTACCATTCCTCTTTCGCTTTTTGTTTGGCAATCTGCCTTGAATCAGGAAGCAATATGTGTCATTTGTATTACCATGACGCCGACCTTCATTTCGTCCAAAAAAAAAAAAACAAGCTTCACGTTTCGTCGCTTGTTCAATTTTTACATCAACGATCATTCATTGCTAACATAAGACACATGCTCATTAATATAATGGTTATCTTTTAGGCGATATTATGTGGGTCATGAAAGTTCATCAAGCGTTCCAGATAACTGCTTGTAAATTATAGTTGTTTACTAGTCGTCTTCCGTCGCACCATTTAAACTTAAGTGCTTTTGTCACGAGTCTCTACTTGGCATTGTGCTTTTCTAGTTGTTGACCGACATAGGTTTACCTTTTGCTCTCTATTGTTGTATATATGGTTATAGTTACTTTTATATCCCTGTTTTGACTGAAGTCAGGCGTATTTAGTTCTCGCTTCGTCCGTCCGGCCGTGCGTCTGTCAGCCGGTCTGATTGTGGTTCCGGAGTATATCGCAGCCGCTGTTTCATGAACAGATTGGTTTGGTTTGGTTTGGTTTTCTATACTTTAACATCATATTAACAGCTAATGTCATTCAAGGACGTGCCTCCATGTGCGGTATGTAAGCATGAATGCGTGTAAGTGTGGTACAGAAGGGTATGTTGGTGTACTTGCCTCCTTATTATAGCGCGGATTTCATGCCGACTTTATACTAGTGCTATCTCACTAACATACCATGCCGAAGGCACACAGCACATCATTCCCTAAATGACCTTATATGTTAATAGGACGTTCAGCAAAATAAAATCGATCCAAAACCCAACAAAGAAAGGTGTTGCATACTAAAATCCGGTCATATAACCTCCATTTGACCTTTTTTGTCTTTGACCTTAAGTACTTAATGAATGGTTTCCGGAGCGTATCTCAGGCACTGTTTTATAAACGGACGATTCGAAGAAAGGGTGTGTGTCGAATTCTAAAACAAAGTCGCAATGACCTCTATGATTGAACAATTCATCTTGACATCAAATACTGAAATAGAGTGCAATACAGGAATGTCAAACACATTATGGCTTTGATTTCATGTATGGACTTCACAGATTCGGTGGAATTATTAGCAAGTAATATGTCGTGTAATTAAATTCGTTCACCGAAACCAAAGGGCATGCGTTAGCATCACCTTGGTTTTAACCACCAAGCCGTATTTATTGAGAAACAGATGCTGTGGGAGCGGATTATCCGTGATGCCCACGCTTCAAGTTATATCACAGTTTGCAAAAAGACGTGATCAGTTTCCATTTCACAAGCAGGAATTTTCAATTAAACTAAGTCGTTTATATATCACCGTTACAAGACCATAGTCCATTCGCTACACTTTAACAAAAGTACTTCTCAAAGTAATAATAAGTTAAACTTTGTTTCTAGAAGGTAAACTGTTTACATTTGAAACGCAATGTTATGTATCTGTTAGAAACAAACAATAAAAAAACACTTTCATTTACAATAATCATTAGATACAGCTATGACAGTTATTTTTTAATGATAATCATTGTTTGTTATAGTTTTTTAATTGTGATGTACTATATCATTTGAGCGTGGTTTGGGGGTCGGGGCTGGGGGATTTCCTTTCAGTGTGATTATGCTTTTTGGTATACCAAATCATACGCATCACTCACAACTCATAAAACAAAGAATTCACTCTATATTTATTAAGTAAAGCGGATAGCAAACAAAAATGCAAATGGGATACAAAGTAAGTTATATGCAGTGATCTTATTATGAAAAATCACAAAATGGCAAACATCTTAGTAAAACAAGTATCTTTATACATGTCAAATATAATGTGTTTGTAGCTCAAAACATAACCTTTGTCATTGTAAACAAACAGGTATTTGTCACACATCGTAATCCAAAAAAACACCTTTTATCAATCGTAATAAAGTAGTGTTGGTCGAGCATCGTAATCCAACAAATGTTTGCCCTACATTGCAATCCAACACATGTTTGCTCTACATTTTAACCAACATATGTTAATAAATCGTAATCCAACAAGTGCTTGTCATACATCATATTCCGACAAGTATTTAACACAAATCGTAATCCAACAAATGTTTGATATGCATACCATTCTTTATCGTTTTACACATTATACTAACCATATATGATTTGGTTAAAAAGATGACAAAATGCCGTACATGAGATACAAAAGCAAAATTTCTTGAAACATATGCAGTGTAATACGTTTGAAGTACAGCAGCATTTTTTATGTCCTAGTTATTGCTAGCCGAATTGTACGAAATTCAATTTTACGGCAATAAAATAATGTCACAAATTTGGCAGTAGTTTACAGTTACCACTTCATTTGCTACTAGATTTGTAAAATGTTGGAAAGTGTTCATTTTCATATGATGGAGAAAAGGGCTGTTTATTTGAAGTTTAATGGATTCTCATTTCCCTTTAAATAGGACACTGCAAGTAAGAATTAAACATTACATTCTAAAACACAAATAAATGAGAAAAATACAAAATAAAAAACAACAATTTATATTATCCCATAGATAGAAATTATATTGTAGTAAACAAGGCTAGATATCTCATAGTTTGTTTTTGAGCGAATATTTTTGGATAAGGCAACGTTGTTAAATGATACACAAAGCTAACTATTTGATTGGAAATGCCATGTATCGTACCATGATATCTATATGTTAATATCCGATGCAACATTAGAAGCAAAAAGTATTTAATGCTTTGAACAGGGATATTTTTGCGTGAGAACACCAAAATCGTGATTAAGCGCATTTAGCAGCGACCGGCTTTACGTATTTCAGCCCGTTATTATGTTGGTTGTGTACGTATTTGATTCATTTTGTTACATCGTAATTACCTGTGAAAAGAAAGTTCTACATAATCAGAATATTGACGAATCTTGACAATTAACACAAATGAAAGCTTAATTACTTAGAAAAGTTCATTTTACTGTAAGATGGGGCGATCTTTGATAACATACTATTATATATTTGACTAAAGGTCTGAATACGTTAACATCTGGGTTTTTTCTGATTGTTACCTGTGACAAACCCCTTGTAAAGGGATCGGAAACTGTCTCAATCTTCATAATTATTTCAAAACAAATCAATGTGGTTTTTTAAATGTACAAAGGGGCATAACACTGTGTAAAGAGCCTCAAAAGGTAATTTACAGCGTACAACGCTATGTCTAGATATTCATATGACAAAAAATGTAAACTCCGATTACAGGACAATGATTAACAATACAAATCTGCTGTAATAAAATCGAAGATTTCACACGTGAAGTATTCTAAGCATGCTACATATATTCAGAACTAATAATGCAAATAAACAATGTCAAAATCACTCAGTATTTGACCTCTAAATATACATGAAAACACAAAGCAATAAATATATACAAACATCTCTCAGGAAAATCGTGCATAAAGGCTCAATATTAAAGAAAATATCAAAATTATACAAAATGTTAATATGCCATCACCTAGGTGCCAAAAAGACCCCAATAATATATTGTTATGATGTAATTAATATATTTTAATGTGCCTATATTTCGTTGATAGTTTATTCTCGCTATCATCTCAGGATGGGATAACAACCGCACTATATTAACCATTCTAATTAACTGCAGTCCTGATAGAAAGTCATTTTCAGCTTTATATATTTCACCCATGAATATGAATGGTCTATGCACAATGACAAAGCAATATATAAAGGTCTCCAGAATTCTAAAATCTTCATCGGAAATTGATTTTAATTCTGTTTTAGAAAACTCACCATTAACATTGAGTAAATCACACACACATATGATAGACACCTTTGTTTTGTCCTAACGTGTTGTCTGAACTGTTAAATATTAATGCTTTGTCATTAGTATCATTTCTACGTTTTTTTTCTGGTTCCAATAATATTTATTTATAAGGTTTGGCTAATTATTTTTTTAGTTAATTATAAAGTGTCAGTGAACTTGTGATAACATTAATCCTATCTTATATATGTACATGTGTGACGGAAGGTGTGTGAATGTCCAGAGTGACGTGAACTTATTTCACACGTTCATATTGTCCTTCCTAATCATGGTGACCAAATCTGTGCTGTTGTATGCCAGTCCATCCGACAAACCTTCATCGCTGTCAACAACCTGCCAATGGTTGCCTTCGTCTGGAATCTGTCTATCCAATACCGGAGTAGAGCACTCATCCTTGCCTGGATATTGACAGGGTGACCAAGTTCATGCTGCTCTATTATTGGAGGTGACAATCCGAGCTCCAGACACAGGTTAAAGAAAGCACTGCCAACATTGGTGACGATTTTCTCTATCTCAGCATCAGACGGGGTTCTATTCCAGACATCGACTGGAACCATATCTGCAAACACAATATTTTTTCCCTTTAAGTCATATTCCCTGTGGAAAAGTTTAAAAACAACTGATTACAGGAAATTCTACATATACCTGCAAGGTACTGAAATGAATGTATGAAAAGATAAACCTACAGCTAACGTTTACAGATTTTTCCCTCCTAATTTCCTCATGTAAGGTTACCGATTAATAAGTTAATACAAAGAACCATTATTATAAATAATTAGATATGAATAGCATACATGTGTGCAAACTTTTCACGAATGTGATACTGATGTATGATGTCAAAAAATCAATTAATCAAGGTTTATGCAAAAATTCAGGCTGTGACTTTTATTGAACCACATATTCATACGTTTTAAAGACGAAAATTGTAACAACTGGTTAGCCTTATTTATGGAATAAATGCCAAGCGTTCACAGAAAATATCGTAAAAAATTTAAGAGGGTTTTCTGTTCACCCGAATTCAAGAGGCAAGCACTAAACGACCGGACCAAAATAGAAAACATTCCTTAAATACCATAGAAACATACATATGCTGTAGCACAATACGTAGTTTAAGTTTGCATATGTCGTGTTTTTATGATGTGCAGGGTATTTCTTCCTCTAACCTTGATCTTGTGATTCCTCGTCAGTTTCTAACACTTCGCTGATACATTCAGCTGCCATCTTAGCCTCCGTCATAGCTTGCTGGATGTCCTGGAACGTCTGATTCGGGTAAATGTTTGTCCATTTGAGAAACATCTTTGTAATCAGAGTGATTCCCGCCAAGCTTTGTGACTCCCATTTGGTGGTCTGGATTTCTGGGTAAGGAAGACCAAGCTGAATAAAAAGGCATTCACAGCTGGATGCGTCGACCAGACGGGACAAACGACCAAGTTCCCTGGGCGTCGGCCTTCTGTTAGAGATGTTTGTTTCACCCTCCGTCGTTTCTAAACCAATCAGAGGACAACTAATAGTAAGACATATTACATTCTGGGAACAACTATGCAAAGATAACAATTGAAGTCCTCAATGTTTACATAAGTGTCACTCAATCATCTATTCGATAGTTTGAAGTCGAATATACAACTTGATGCGTCAAGTATTTGTCACATATATGTACATCGTGACTATTCCAATTTATGTTTATTTGCTGCGAAGATTAGGGAAATGTATATTTTGATTTTAAACGTGTCGATCTTTATCAAAATATTGCGTCAGGGAAGGCAGGGATCTTTAAAACATCCATAAAAGTTGATAAAAACTGTAACTAATGCAATGGAGTCTAGAGAGTATTTTAAAATGTACATAACTAGTGATCTACATGGGCGTTAAAATCGTTGGTTGTGCATAAGAAATTTACCTTATTTCGATCAAAGGTGGACGAAATTGGTACGTTAAAACAGTTAACTATCAAACAAATCATGAATTTAATTATGAGAAGCACGGTCATACCGGTAAAAAGGTGTATTTGCCGCAGTAACATTACACTATTAAAACGGAATAGGAATTGTAGCACACTGACTGTGTTGTAACTAAAGTTGATAATCTGGTAATGGTGATTGCTTATGATGGGTATCAATTCTGGTAATAACTATATAACAAAAATATACATCAAACGATACTACTCTTTAAATGGCAGCAATTTGTTATATTTGCTTATTTAGACTTACTCTCATGGATGTTTTCGTATTTCCTAACCGAAATGATAGGTTTTCAGAAAATGCAACTGAACTATTACATTTTTAAATCGTTCGCACAATAGCTTTCAATGAAACAGTTTAAGAACAAGATTTTACTGTGTCACTTGTTGCTGGTTATCTTTGACTAGGCCCGTTTCCTTCGGTCTGCAGTTCGGAAACATACATAGTATCGAGGATAGCAGTATCTTTTGAGGCTTATGTACATAAGCCTGGACAAATAATATTTCTATTAATACTAGTCAAGCCTCGATGGACTAGTCTGCAACATTAACCTAAACATCGTGTATATATATGATTGTCAGTGACAATCATGATCTGTAGGTTTTTTATATAGGAACATCGACCGTATACATAACCAGGGCCTGAGCGGTCTATGAAGAGAGTGACCGGACACGTGTTAGCTTATCGCTGTCTGATTGGCTTTGAGGATTCTTGATAGCTTGCTGGTCACTTTTTCCCCAGCGTCCGGAGCTAAATGACCAATCTCATAAGTTTTATTTTTCGGGTTTACCATCACCACCCCAACCACATACCTGTAAATATGAATGACAGCGGTTTTTAATTAAGATAGTAAATTTATATGAGTTTTATGTACGATATCATATAATGATATCAGGTGTGAAACAACAAATAATTGGGCAATCTCAGTTGATACATATGAAGTATAGTTGATACCAGTGAGTTATATATTCGCCTTGTTTTCCCCAAAAATTGAATGATATATTTATTTCACTATATTCAGATATTAATGAAAAATTATTCTATTACATAATATTGGGATACAACAACACAGGCGGGAGCAATGTATCCAAAGAGTTACAGCCAGTCTAAGTGGTCCCATTTAATGCTATAACTTTTATATAAGTTACCCCAACATCAGACTGGAGCAATGTAACCAAAGAGTTACAGCCAGTCAGACTGGAGCAATGACTGGAGCAATGTAACCAAAGAGTTACAGCCAGTCAGACTGGAGTAATGTAGACAAAGAGTTACAGCCAGTCTGGGTAAAACATAAGAATTATATAAAGTTAAAACATATAAGACGCTATTCCTCTTCGAGTCTGGCCTGCAATGCACCCAAAGAAGTAGATAAGGCGGAAACGGCTCCACCACCACTTATTACATCCTCGCACTCTATTTAGTGTAACAGCATAGCCTGCACACATTTATAGAGAGACATGTAATTGCCAGCTAGTCGAGGAATAGCGTCGACACTCTATACCGTCACTGAGTTTGCCCCAGAAATGCCATTTTTTTATGTTTTCAAATTGTATGTCAATGTATTCTTTTGTATGATGGATATATCAATTATGTGTGATGTAGTTTGACTTTTCTATATATGTTATATATACAACAGTAATTGAATGTTGTACATTAACTACTTAGTTGTTATTTGTTCTATTTAAAACTATATTATCCCCTCAAGCCAATATTTTAAGAAGTAGTAATCTTGGCTTACGGACAGTGTTTCGTACACCTGTTATTTGTAAACTGATGTTATTGAAGGTGACGCAATTTTTAGAACATGATATATATTGTCCTGATACTGACCACACATTACACGTTGTCAAGTAGAGTTATCTACACTATATGTAGAAGATATTAAATATAATGCCATGCTCACAGCAATACATACCATATATGATTAAATACTTGACTAACTTTATTGATTCACATATGAAACGGCAGAATTTCTATAAAACCTATTTAATCCCCTGGGCTTGAGAAATATCAATCGCACACATACAAGTATAAACTGAAATATACCGAATTATTTTCAAATTCCAACGAGGCAATTAATACACGCATACACTGAATCCGTTTACTTTCTAAATCTTAGATCATTTACAGACAAGCTTAGTTTGAATTCTTCCTTACCTGCGACATTTTCTCTGCCTTCAACCGTCGCTAAGTGCTAAAAAAGACAAACGTTATCAAGGATAAATATTACTTTCCCAATTAATACCGTCATAATTTGTGTATGGTTTAAACTTTCTATTACCCTGGACAGGTGTATCCGCACTTTTATCGATGTGAGATTTCCTTGTCTCACCCTACGGTTGAGATGGGGGGATTCCCCTATTCATAACAATGGTATAACGCCACGTCAACAATCCATCAATGTCACGTCAACCCTGAATTTAGCATGTAACATTATCATTACATTGTGTATATGATACACATTGGGAGAACGGGGTAAGAGAAAAAGAATCATTCACCCTCATGTGGGTAAGATAGGGGAATCTCAACCCTCGGGGAAAGATTCTAAAGTTGCCAAACATTCGGCAAAGCCTCGTGTTTGGCAACGTAAGAATCTTCACCCTCGGGTTGAGATTCCCTATCTCACCCCAAGGGGATGAGAGATTTAATTAATCTTAGAAACTCGGAAATAAAGAATGCAGTCGTTAACCTGTAGTCACCTTTCTACATGTATAATATTTGCAAAGGAAGATTTAGACCAATAGTGAATTGCTAAGAAAAAAACAATGTTTTCGTTCACGAAATACTGGTTTCATGATTATTATTTAGTGACAGCTTAAAAGTTTAGTGCATTTTAACTACATGTATAATAGGGAAGAACAGTTTCACTAGTTCTCCTCTTTAGTTATTAACTTTTCTAAATGAAAAAGAAACTACATCTATAAGTTTCAACGTACATTATCAAAGTCTTTGCGATACATCAATTGGACATTATTTTTGATGCTGAGCATGTGTTGATCCAGGATAACAACATCGTTAAAATGAAGACTTTTGCAATACTAATATTTTGAGTTTACCTTCTGCTGTGTCTCTTTTCTTTTTATTCATATTTTTCAACATTCAAATTGAACGACTATAACACTGCGAATTGCATCGCAACCTCACGTATTTTATGGATTGCGTCCTTTGAAAATCGACTTATAACGGACAGTAGTGCATACTGACAATTATTTATTTGTGTCACCCAGTGCTGCTACAGTTTATTTTAAAACGATATGCGAATTATAAATATAAGCATGTTACCTGTTCGATGTCCCAAAAAGTGCTGTCCGTTTTTGTTAGTCGATGTTGTCCTCGGCATTCTACACCTTTACAGGGCACGCCCCTCTCTGAGTGGATGATGCCGTACAGTTGTACTGGGGTGTCATATGGCCTCAGGTGGAAGTTGCAGTGCAGCTGGTGTGCGTACTGGAAGTGTAGCTGGTTACTCATTTGCAACGTGTCTCGTAGAATCTGTTCGAGTTTTAGCCTAATACGTGGTCCGGTATCTGCGGGAAGCTCGATCTCTATCAGACTGATCACAGTCACGGCGATTGTTGACCTCTCTGCGTGCATTGACACGATCACTCTGCAAAGGTCGTTGACCTCGAAACACCCAAAACCCGAATATAGACAAGTGGTATTGTCTGTCGTCGCCTGGTCACGTTCAGCTGCCTCCTCTAAACCTTGTATTGATAGTGACGCTACTTTGTACGTCCTCATGATCTTGGCAAAGATTCTGTGGAACAGCTCATCTGGTACGGAAACATCTTTGAACACGAAGCATAAGGTTTTAGAGACAAAGAGATTGCTTTGTTGGAGGTAACTGACCTTCTCTGTTATACCGTCAAAGTTTTGTAGCTCCATAAGTTTGCTCGGAATGGTGTACGTTTCACTGAACTGTGCATTTTCTGTAGTGGTTCCCGACATCAGTATCCTTACTATCAGCCCGAACTTTTCCATCAGGGCCAGGAGATTGGACTTATGGGGACGAAACCTTTGGTTCTTTTCCAGGCTGAGAAGACCATCGATCAACTCGTGGGTCAACTCGCCCTTTGTCGTACACAGCTCTAAATCTCGAGTGAGCAGGAGGTCATCTGTTGGGAGAAACTGGTCGTCGGTTATGAAGATGCTGAAAAAATCAGCAAGCCACTGCGGATCGTTGATGATGAAGTCAAACTCCCGAAAATAAATCACAGACCTTGTACAATGAAGGTACCTACACAAAATAAATAAAGGTATTATACATAACTTGTATTTAGTTACACGACCCAATGGATTGAAAAAAATATATAAATAAATTCACAGGTCTAACGGATGTTAAGATAGTTTTGAAATCTACATTCAATTTCAAATGGTGTTATTAGCAACAAAACATTGTATCACATCCACCATCGATATTTCACAATCATACTGAATTGATATTTTTGTTTCAATTCAATTATTTATATTCAAAAATGACAAACAATAAATGAATGGATAAAATAGTTTCCAGTTGTTTTTGAATGTATTGTATTGTGTCAACTGGAACAATCCACAGTGAAATGTGTAAATTTTTATAAAATAAATATACGATACTGCCGAGTAATGACTTTTCTGTTAATAAAGCTTCTGTTGACAGTTTGATATTTTGATATTTCTGAGTTGTCATTGTAACAGAGGTATCTGAAGATTTGGGGAAAATAGGATACAAGCATTGTTAGCACTGTATCTCATGCCCTTGTCTGTCATAATTGTCGTTATAGTCAGTTTAAATAACTCGATTAGTCCTTAAAAGAGCATTTTAGATAAGGACACAAATACAATAGAATTTAGTAAAATAGATATTGAAATCTGAAAAAAATTATTGTATTATTCCTTAAAATATACACGAACACTTTTATTAAAACTGTCACAACATTTAAATCATGTGGAAAAAAAATTTGGAGCCACCTTCAATGCTTCTGATATGTTCGTTTTTCTTCGTACAAAAATACGAATACGAATTGATAACACCAAACACATAATTGCTCATTAAATGATGATACCAATACTTAGTTAATCATTACAATATATGTTTACGTAACACCTTTGAAGACATACTCACTCTAGTGCCATTTTCATTTCCTCCTCGTCCGTTAAAGGGGCTACAGACTTTTTGTTTACTTCAATAACCATCGCCAAAGTGAGCATCCTGATTCCTTCTTCTCTGGCTTTAAGTAAGTCCATCTCCAGCTTTAACCATCTGGTCGGGAGCTCTCTGTCCCACTGATCTTGATGATTAGCTGCGTCTGTAATTAAACCTCGCAGTTTTTTCAGTTCTGTGTCGTCCTTTCCAAGGCTGTTATCGGCTGTACAGAACCTGACGAATTTGTGAGCTGAAAGTTCGGGGAATTTTGCAATGCTTGACATTATTGTCTTTACCAGTTGGGCGTAATCCTGGAATGGTAATCAATACAATATTTTACATTTTACTTTTTTGTATTAAAAACAAAGCATATGAGTTTGTCAAGGTAGAAAAACACTTAAGGACAATTAATTTGTATCAGAGCAGCATACAATGTGTACAAAAATACATGTTTATTTTTATCTTAGCAAAAATATATGTATATAATTAAATGAATTAGCGCTAACATTTGTTTGTTATTATTTTTTATGATAATATTGACACAAAATTGATATTTATCATATTTACCTTAGTCGTTCTCTTAAACTCATCCAGGAAGGTACCGACGAAAATAAGTGGAGGATCATGTGGCTTCAATTTTGGCGAATTGAGTTCAACTGACGAAAATGTGCCAATCAATCGGATCCATTTCTTTAGTCTATCTGGACTCAAAAAGAATACATGATTATTAAAAAGCAAAGGTGTCTATCGGAAATACGGATACATATATGGTGTTTTTTTTATTTAAACATATACCATTCAACTCTATAGGCAAAAAGTTAAAAACAAGTGTATACACCTCCAACTTAAATACGACACATGTGTTATTTCCGACCAGAATAATTTCTTTAGTTAGAAGGAGGGTCTAAAAATAAGTTTAATTTCAACGTTTGTTTGTTTGTTATAGGAACAGAAGGAGAGGGGGCATGAATCCCATTTATGTTAAGAACTTGAAAATGTAATAAATGACTGTTTAATTTCAAATTACATAATGCGTTAAATATTTTTTACGGATTAAAAGCTACGGCTCGGAAAAGATTATAAATGAGAATTGTCAGATCAGCATATTGCTGGTTAAGAATCCACAGAATTTAAAGAGTACCTGGGCTGGAACGGAGTGTTCTAGGTGTCAAAGAAATCGATTGCATGGGTCTCTGGTTGAATTGCGTCGAAATATTTTCCCCATAGATAGGAACTATATTAAATTAGCATGTATTAACTAACAGTTAACGCTTAAGTTGCATGTTCGTGATTATATATATATACTGACAAGCAAAAGAAACACAACCTCCAAATTTCAGTATCTATTTTTAATATTTCATTCAAAAGTTCCGTTTATGTAACATAGACAATTAAAGATACACGTCTATGCTATTGGATTATTCAGTTAATTTAGCGCTAGCAAGACAACAGAAAAGACTGAACTAAAGAACTATGGTCATTTAGGGCCATGGTGATTTTGTTTTTTAAACAGACATGATGCGAGTAGCGTAGATAACATCAGATAAAAATGAATATATTTAAAAGCATTAGCACGGTATGTGTAAATGTAATAAAAGTTGAAGAGGTAATGAAATATATAATATAACATGTGATGTGTAGATAACGACAATTATCATAAAATAAAGATCATAAAAGTAAAATGGTTAACATATGTATATCAATAAATTTAAAAAAACTTAACTTTTCTGTCTCAGAAATGATTTCCCCGTTTGATGCGTTATGTATATAAATAAAAGCTAGTGTGTGGTTACAGTGTTATTTGCTTGATTAAGAAATCTCTCCTGTGGGATGACGTTTGACAAACGTTGGTTCATATGTTTATTTCAGTATATTACCCATGATACGTTCGTTTTTGGTAACATATTGTTTTTTGCAAGTTACATTTAGCTCCTACTGCCATGTATAATAATATAACATACTAATATATTCATGTTGATCTAAATCTGATTAATTTATTAAATAAATATTCGTGCACAGCTAGGTTTAAACACAGCCTAACCCGTAAAATGTCAACAAAATAAGCATTGTAGCATAGCCCTATCAAGGATATACTGTAACTTCCTGTAGCAAAGGAACTCAAATTGATTATAATCTTAGACTGGCTTTTCATCAGTTCCATCCCTGGAATCAGAGTTTCTTTTTTCACGCCAAATCTATATTCTTACTGGAGCAATTGCAATGTCCATAGAACACCGTAGTCTGATTTCTATCTGTACTCTTCTTCCCCAAAAACATAGAAATGGGTTGCAAAAGGATTGTAACCTCGCTTTTGTACTTAGCTATTTTTCATTGACGCTTGTCAATCAGAACACGCTTAGATGTTCATCATGGCCAAGGGTCAGGCATTTGCTTCGTATTAGATTTTTCTCCTTTTCTCTGATTTCATCTGCTATACCCGGAGGTGTCAACTAACCAACCAAAGCTAATCATTACAGCAAAATCATTCAACATTGTTATTATATCAAACTAACGAAACAAAATCAACACTTATCCTTCAATTTTTCAAGGACACCGCTTCATTACCTTACCGTGTGATTCATCGCAATAATGTTCAAATAAGATGTATGATTAAAGTATGATTACAATGTACACTACAAAATATTATCATTTATATATACAATACAAAAGATATACATTTTCATTCCACACCCTAACCATCTAAAAAATGTATCCATCTTTTTACTGTACCCTCACAGTTCTACATTTTCGTCAATATAAACAAATAGAATTCAGAGATTCTTTTTTGTCCTTGTTACCACCTGTTGTTAAATATTATGTTGTGTTTTCATATCTACAAAACAGTTTTTATTTATAGTCTTCGTTTCTCTCTCCACCGATGCTTTAAAGGTTGGCCTCGTTTCTTGATGTTGATAAGATACTAGTAAAAAATAAATAAATTTATAAACGGGAAAACGAGTCGATTGACATTTATTTGTTATTTGCAAGATGAATGGTGTTAAGGTATCTTTGAACGTTTGCATATGCATTGAAAGGAGGAAAATTGGATCGTTCATTTACTTACCAGTTTCCAACTTGTCTTTGAGAAAGTCTGTCAGCCTGAAGACTAGAAGGTATACACCATGTGATGATATGAACACATTGTGTGAAGCTTGAAATGACGTGTGTCCACCCATATACCACAGAGATAGAAACGCTCCATCAGCTTTTGCCTCAAATGAAGCAAAGTTGACTTCCAACGATTCGTGGTATGTTTTATCTGCGTCTGCTGCAGGGTTTTCTGACAAAGGTAATCCGAATGAGCCGTCTTTGGACCCTATAATAGCATACAATGAAACATGAGAACAAGTCTCAATGAAGATCGTTTTTTTTATGTTTTTACTTGGTTATGTTATATGTAATATATTTTGTAGGACATAAAGAAACATTTCCATTGTGAAGTCTCGATGAAGATTGCTCTTTATTTGTTTTTCTTGATTAAGTTATATATATGATATTGTGTACGACATAAAGAAACATTTCCATTGTAAAGTCAGTAAAAATGGAATCAAAAGAAACTACAGGGTACATAAAATATGTGTCATTGCTCACATACTGGTTTATCCATTGACTTTATGTAAAGTATCCGTAGATTACCTGCTTGTAAACCAGCTTCTCTTTCTAATGTTTCTATGGTCTTCACCAATGCACCCATACGTGTTGTAACCACACTCGCAGGCGATTGGTCAGCATTATACACCCATTCTTTGGATTTCCAGTCAATGACGAACCATGCAGGGTGATAAACGGCTCCCTCAGTTGGCTTACACAACTTTATGTCGACATCTTCGTTCTTGACCCGGCCACAGAGGGTCGTCTTCCCTGCACCCTCTCGGCCGGTGAAGACTACGCGTATGTGCCGGTATCTCTCCTTTAATCCCTTAAACAGCGCTACGTACTTTGTATACTCAGGTGTTTCTGTAAAGGAAAATGTTAAAATATTTACACATATGCGATTAATAAAAAGAAGATTTAAAAAGACAAGAACAATCAAATAAAAACGTTTCCCTGTCGAAAAATAAAGATACATAACCCTCACAAAGGTTCCAAATGGAACATCTCTTTCTGCACCGAATGCAATTTTCGTCTTTAGGTCTACCGTCAAATATATGAACTTACATATGTCATATATGCTCTATGATGATAACCAGTCTTCATTTATGGTAAAACCGGATATACCGAAGACTGAAATCGGGTAATGGCGGTAACTTAACAGTGTGAATGAAACGTAGATTGAAACCTCTTAAATGGAAATTTACGGTTGTTCAAGTTTTCTGTTTGTCTGTCTATAAAATCACGAAACTTAGAACAAGTGTTTGAAAAGATAACCAAATATGTAACTAAGATTGTCAAGAATGCTACTACTGGGGGAGCTATGTAAAAAAAGTATTTTGAATTTTTGTTATGGCCAAATTTAACAAAAATGTATTCGACCAAAACTTTTTATTATATTTCAATGAAATTTTTCGAACTTGAACATTAATAATTGTAGACGCAAGTAATTCTGAATTATTATTATATACACTGATCAATGAGAGGTGTACGTGTTTGGTACTGTTCTAGTAAATATATCCCTTCTTCTGATAAAAAATAAGTATATAGCAAATCATAAACAGACAACCTTACCAGATGGAACCCCCATGTTCTCCATCGATATTTATTAGGTATATAAACACACTTTCTTCAGAACCATTACATTCCTACCAACATGTGCATAAATATGACTATGCAGAATTTTTGAAATAACCAACTAATAGTCTAGAACATGTGTACTATCTAAAACAAGCTATATTATGAATCTCTTGATATGACAGGAAACCTATGAATAGACTTTGTATTATACAGAGCCATTTATCAACTTTCATTACATGACGTCTAAAGTTCAAACAATTTAGCACTGAAATAAACGTCAATTGCATTATACGCAAACGCTTATAATGGTAGAAGCTTATTGAATTATTACTAGGTTATGAAAGTTGTGTCTTTTTCAGATGCAATGATTTAAGTTCAAATAAACAAATAAAATATGTATGATTGCCAAATGACATTGAAAGCATGAACTTGAACAGGAGATGCACACAAGCATTTGTAATGGAATCAAAGTTGTTAGTTCTCGACTGTTGTTATATCCGGTCATAACCAGGAGGATTTGAAACACATAATCAATATCACTTTCGATATCACCCACGTCACTATTTATTACATTCATATTCATAATTTGACCATGTTCATGGTCAAATTGATAAACTTGTCCATTTCAGTTTAAATAACAGAGTTATTGTTTAAAAAAACCCAAGATATCGTTTCATTATAATCAGGTTTATCGAATAAAAAGGATTCAGTACTTCGAATAAATGCGTATATTACTTTACTAAGTCAGTCGGATGGAACAAGAAAAAATTAAATAAAAAACACCAAGGAATATACAAATAAATAAACACCATGTTTTTCGTATATGTATTTAAAAACTGTTTACTTTTAAAAACAGAAGGCTATATTTTTTTCAGACTGCTCCGGGAGGTCACTGAAATTTTAGAGTTAATGCTTCATCTGAACAATAGGATTTTTCTTTATCTTTCTGAGCAGGGTTCTATCATCAATATGATAATGTCGAATTTCACTTGTATACATTTGTATATAATATTATGTATTTTTCTAGAACTATTTTTGTAAATATTTAGCTTAACAATTAATTCATATCTGTATATATATAAGTTTAGATAAGATATTGTACATCTAAATTAACGGCATAAATGACAACAAATGTCAATTATTCGCATTGATTTTCTTATTTTGCTGTATTTAGAAATTATGGAAGATCTAGATTTTTTCTGATTATACAAGCATTGAATACAGTTTTATGAAGAGTGTGTCTAGTTTAGGTTATGTCATTGTTGCACCAATTACGAGATTTTTAAATGATATTTCCATTCGGATGTTAACATAGAAACGGTAATTATTCGATGTTTTGATACTATTTATTATATGACTGTACATTTCATGTTGCATTCTTCAAATCCGTATACAATGGTAAATTGAAAAAAAATATGTTTTTTTTTGCAAGTTTGGAATTTCTTAACTGATTATCACTGAACCACAAAACTATCCACATAGTAACATATTTTGCATGTCGATGTCACAATTTTCATAATTTATTAATGTATCGTTTTCCCTCACCTATATCACTTTGAATATATAAAATAACACACTCCTATGTAAATGCTATTGCATCAAATTTAAACGCTAATCTAGGTGGAAGCTTTTATGGGACAAGGTTGTGACTTCCTTTCCAAATGCAAATGTTTTATTAAATTTAACAAGCAAGTAAATCGTGTATACATGTAATAGCCAAATAGGAAAACCATTACAAATTTGGACATATAGGTCAGATTGTATATACTTATATTCGCTACGGAACAAAAGATAGTATTTACTGTTGTTATATCCAGTTATAAAAGGGCAGATGTAAACGAACATGATCAGTATTGTAAAGACCACCATACACATTAATTAAACTAGTCATATAAAAAAATCATTGAAAATGATACGCCTCGTTTCATTTTAAAGAATTGTTTCAAGTTGGGAAGATCCATGTATGCATGACACATTACGAATCATTGCGGATATTATAGAGCTACAACAACAGTACCTTAGAGTGGAACAATACACACCGGTCCTGCCGGACTGGCACATAATATCCTCTGACATATTATTGTATCTAAATTTATGAAAATATGAGGGGAAATGTAGGGAAAAACTATATCTGCACAGCATTATTCAGTAAATTTGAAAAGTACACCTGTGGTATGATGAAAGGAGAAACATGCTGTACTTGACTAACTTCAGCTGAACGTATTTATATATTTTAGATATATAAAGAGGATATGTAACAGTGTCTTCAGTAATTCCAAACATATTTTACGAGTGTGGCTAATATTTTAATATCTTTCAAGAATGCGCAGCGAAATAAAGTCCTCTCTGTATTTTTTTTAATAAAATTCAAATTATTATCATTATTTAATTATTTAGAAAAAAGTCCCGTCATATCAACTCAGATCACTACGCGTTGTTGATAAGCACCAAATCCTCAACGGTGGGGACTTGGAAAAATGCAGAATTGTTTTTCACCTCTGATCTTGATGATAAAATACCAACACCACCTAACAGTTATGTAAGTTATACTTATAACCCTGGTTCTTTTAAACTTCTTGTCAATCGCTCATCCTATCTCGAGACTTGGAGACGCTGACACCGTGTTTCATTTCTCCGAATAATTGATGACCTGCATAGTCTGCTGGCTTTCATGAAAATGAAAGTTAACTGTGGAATTAAACGTTATGTTTCCCCCTAGAGAATAATTCCCTCTTGATAGATAAAAGATGATTATTCTGCGCAATAGAATGGGCTGATGTCTCAGAAGGATTTTCTCGTGGTCTGTGTAGCGTCAAGCTAACCAGGTTTTTACTAGGTGTAATATCTCCCATGGTAGTTTGTTATCGGTGTTTTGATTGGTCAAATCAGAAAAGTGATATCAAAGTCGAACGATGCTAAAGCCAATATCTAACAATACTTTTTAACACATTCATTGTTAAATCAAACTAATAATCGAGTCAATATAAGTTTAGTCAACAGATTTGAATTGAAAACAACAAGCTGTGTTTCAATATAATCAGGTTTTATCAAAGATAAAGGTTTCATAATTCCTTGAGTATTCCGATAGTATTTAGTTGGCCTAAGTCATTTCGATAATTGCATATTTTTTACTATTTAACTTATTGTGTACATTTTGAATTAAGCTTAGAAAAACACGCACACAGATATTGTGGATACTAGGTTATGCGTTCAATCTTTAATATGACAGGATGTCACAATAAACAGTGTCTAGAAATAATCGTAAACTTTACAAGTTCTTTTCTTCATAACTTCTGAAGCTTTTTTCGTATCCCTTAACTTATGACACTTTGAATATTAACTCACTTCTATGTAAATCCAATAACTTATCAAGATGAATGCTTATGATGTGGATAAGATATGAATGATGTTGCCGTTTTCAGTAATTTCAATATGTAAGTAAAGTCTGTTAAACGAAATTATTTGTACTTCATTGAAAAGAAGACGTCAGGTAGTTAACAAAGACATTTGGAATAAAAAGCTAAGCTGCTACTTTCGATCTGTTGTGTGATCCATTCATAGCCAGGCAGTTATGAAACACAACAGAAATAATACTCAACATGACATGATTAATCACTTAAGGTATTGTTTAACGCTCTAATATCCAACAAACCCTTTAACTCATCAATTGTTAAGTCAAACTAATAAGAGAGTCAATGTTATTTTAATCAATAGAATTTGAATTGAAAACGACAAGCTTTGTTCAATATAATCAGCTTTTATCAAATATAAAAGGGTTCATAACCCCTTCATCATACCGTATCAGTTAGTTTGACTAAATATAAACTAAGTCATTTTTATTATTGGACAGTTTGTTACTTTTCAACTCATTGTGTACATTTTGTATTTTTATTGATCTTATAAATGCACGTACACATAGAGATTGTGGATACTAAGTGATACGTTTATTCTTTCATAGATTGGGATTTCACAATACTCACTGTCACGAAATTATCGTAAACGTAAACATTTCACTTCTTCACCTTTTCTGAAGTCATAACGTAGCATTTTTACGTATCCCCTTACATATCACACTTTCAATATTATCTCACTTCTACTTGAGATGTACTAAACTGTCAATATGATTGATTTTCCAAATCATTGAGCAATATGATTGCGTATGATGTGGACAAGATATGAATGATTTAATCGTTTTCAGTAATTTCAATATGTAAGTATAGTTCCTATGGTTGCAAAACGAAATTATATGTACTTATTTGAAAAGATGACGTCAGTTAGTTAATACAAACATTTGGAATAAGAAAGCTAAGTTCTTACTTACCATCTGTAGTTAGATCCATTCATAGCCAGGCAGATATGAAAAACAATAGACAAAAACTCATCACTATTACCTGATTCATCACCTTATGTATTGTTAAACGCTTCATTAT
>NW_018479772.1:0-41387 GCF_002113885.1 Mizuhopecten yessoensis | reverse complement strand
TCATCATCATTACAAATTAATAAAGTCTGCATATACCCATAACAACAAGCAGCAAAAAGTCACACCTATAAATTAACCACATCACTGAAGAATTATTATTTAAATTATCTGCAAAACTTATTAATGATTATCATTTTAACAGAACTTAAAATTGTTTTTTTCTCACTTTTCACAAGCTGATATCTGTTGTCCTCTCCTTGTCAAAATTGAACACACGATATTGTATCACATAAATAAGACACTAATGTTGTTGTCAAACAGTGTATAAACAATGTATACAATATTTCTTCAAATTCTCTTTGTTTTCTTAAAATGTAATGGCTAAATCAATACTACAGGTATGGCACATCTTGCTATTCTACCAGACAGTGCCCCACTACCACTCCAAATGACATGAAAGAGAAGAAATGTATAACTCTGTAGCAGAAACATTAGAAATAAATAAAACAAGAGGCCCAATGGGCCTGCATCGCTCACCTGGTATTAATCTCACACTTGTAATCTTAAAAGTGGACTAAAATACAGCTACAGGCAGAATATCAGTGTTTGATTCACAAGAACCTATTATAAGATTTAAACATGAAGCCTGTGTCCTTGAATATCGAACAAGGACATTAGGTTGAAAGTGGGTCAAGGTCATTCATTTGAACAAACTTGGTAGCCCTTTATCCCAGCATGCTACAGGCCCAATATCAGTACCCTTGGCCTTTTGGTTATTGAGAAGAAGTCGTTTGAAGATTTTAAGACATCTGACCCCAGTGACCTTGATTATGGGTCAAGGTCATTCATCCCAGCATACTACAGGCCAAATATCAGTACCCTGGGCCTTTTGGTCATTAAGAAGTGGTTTAAAATTTTAAGACATTTGACCCCTGTGACCTTGAAAGTTGGTCAAGGTCATGCATTTGAACAAACTTGGTAGCCCTTCATCACAGCTTACTACTACCCAAATAGCATCATCCTAGGGTTTTCGGTTATTGAGAAGAAGTTGTTTCAAGGTTTTCAACATATTTGACCCCTGTGACCTTGAATATATATAAAAGTAATTCATTAGAACAAACACGGTAGCCCTTCATCCTAGCATGTTACTGGCCAAATATCATTATCATAGGCGTCTTAGTTATTGAGAAGAAGTTGTTTAAAGATTTTTTAAGACAATTTACCCCTGTGACATTGAAAAAAAAAGAAGGTCATTCATTTGAACAAACTTGGTAGCCCTTCATCCCAGCATGGTACTGGCCAAATATCATCATCCTGCGACTTTTGGTTATTCAGAAGAGGTTGTTTAAAGTAAAATGTTGACGCCGGACGCCGCACCATGGTGTTTTGCCTCGTGATCTTTCAATTTTTAAAATTAGGGTGGTGATTAATGATAAGAATGAAGACCTTGAAGGGAAAGTGAGATCTTTATACAAAAAAATATTGTTTTGGTAAATGACTGCACATTTTAAAGATAAATCCAAATGTAACAACTGGACTGGGTCGATCATCGATCGTCAACAATCAAGTAACTCAATTGGTAGAGCATTTGTCGAAGAGTTCGGAGGATCTCGGGTTTCGAATCCTGGTCTAGCAATGCATTCCTCTTTCTCCTACAACACAAATACTGATATTTTTTTGGTGTCTGTTTTTCTGGTACAAGTAGGTAGATTTAAATGATGCTTAAGAATCGAACTTACTATAAGAACCAATGTTGAAATTAATTTTTTGTTTCATTTTACTAAACTATTTTTGAATGATAATCATTTGTTGTAAAAATCTTTTAATAATGTATCATTTGTTTACAGCAATTCCTAGAATAATTGATAAAGAGCTGCAGGTGTATGTGAAACAAAATACACGCCAACAAAGACAAAGTGGTCTATGGCTGGGTCTTCAAAAGGGAAGGATAACAAGTTCTCTTACCCTGAACTGGTGTATCCGTACTTTAACGGTGTGAGATTTCCTAGGGTGAGACGGGGGGATTCCCCTATTCATAACAATGGCATGACGTCACTTCAACAATACAATGACGTCACGTCAATAATCCTCAACGTCACGTCAACCCTGCATTTAGCATGTAACGTTATCATTACATTGTGTAGATGATACACAATGGGAGAACAGGGTAAGAGAAAAAGAATCATAGGGGAATATCAACCCTCGGGGAAAGATTCTTAAGTTGCCAAGCCTCGTGTTTGGCAACTTAAGAATCTTCCCCCACCGGTTGAGATTCTCCTATATCACCCCCAAGGGGGTGAAAGATTTTATTACTCTCGCTTTGATGATGTGCTGACATCTGGGTAGTCTCCCAACAGCCTCATCAAGGAGTTAATAAATGGATCATTAATAATTTAATAATTAATAATTTGAAGATTTTTTTTAACTAGTATCACTTCATGCAATAATACTATACATTTCGAGTTATCTACAAATAACTTGCTTCTAGTAATCTTACAGACCTCTGTATTTATCAAAATTGTTGATGTTACACAGGGAGGTCAGTATATTAGAGGAGTATCAGATATGTACATTTATTGATGTTACACAGGGAGGTCAGTATATTAGAGGAGCATCAGATATATAGAGGTTACACAACGAGTGGTTGTTATATATGGTATTTATTTCACTCGAGTTAGTTATTTTTCAAAAGTTACAAAAACACGATCTTTAGCCCAGACATAATTTTTGTGATGTTCATATTCAGGACATCAAACTTAAGTAAAGTAAAACAGATTTGGTTTAAAAAAGTAAATTAATTATTTTTTTGCTAAAACCCCTTCATTTCACCATTATGGTAAAGTGAAGGGCCCCTGCCCCACCCTGATTTTCTCTACCCCAGACTTAATTTTTGTGATTTTCATATTCAGGACATCAAACTGATGTAATCTAAACCAGATTTGGTTTGAAGAAGTCAAATAAATCAAAATTGCTAAAACTCTTCATTTCACCATTATTCTGCTACACCAGACATATTTTTTTGTGATTTTCATATTAAGGACATCAAACTGATGTAATTTAAATGCATTTGGTTTAAAAAAGAGAAATAGGAATTTTTTTGTGCTAAAAACCCATCATTTCACCATTATGGTAAAGTGAAGCGACCCTGCCCCACCCTGATTTTCTCTACCCATGACTTAAATTTTGTCATTTCAGATAGAATACATCAAATTGAAGTAAACTTAAAGAAAAAGAATGGAAAAAAGTTGTCAGAATAGAAATCGTTGGAACCCTTCATTTCATCATGGGGCGGTTCATTTCACCATTATGGTAATATGAACCGCGGTTCATTTCACCATGCTTCACAATACCATGCTACACCGGGCAATGTTTAACGTGTCAGCAGCCAATCAAAACGCGTTCAGAGTTAATACCACGTGTGGTATAAATAATATGTTATACAACAGTTGTAATGATTAATTGATGCCTATGGAGTTGAATAACACCCACCTATTGTGGTAGAAGTACATTTATTGATGTTACACAGGGAGGTCAGTATATTAGAGGAGTATCAGATATGTACATTTATTGATGTTACACAGGGAGGTCAGTATATTAGAGAGTATCGGATATGTACATTTGTTGATGTTGCACAGGGAGGTCAGTATATTAGAGGAGTATCAGATATGTACATTTGTTGATGTTACACAGGGAGGTCAGTATATTAGAGGAGTATTAGATATGTACATTTATTGATGTTACACAGGGAGATCAGTAGTTACACAGGGAGGTCAGTATATTAGAGGAGTATTAGATATGTACATTTATTAATGTTGCACAGGGAGGTCAGTATATTAGAGGAGTATCAGATATGTACATTTATTGATGTCTTGTATTATGTACATCAAGCTAACAGTCACAATCTCTACAACATATGTTGATCTTGAAAGAGATGTTGAGCAAATTAATGAAATAATTTGAACAAAGCAATTACTTGAATAGCTTAATTATTAATCCAATTGACAGAAATATTATTTATGCAATTTTAGTTGTTATTTAATGATGGATTGACCGACATATTCACAGATATTGTACATTGCCACCTGCTGTCCAATAGGGTGTAGATATGGAGCAGAGAGCCAAGACAGACTATTTATCTGTTTTGGTACTCCTGTACAGGTACAGAGCACAGGGTTGTACCTCTTACCATCTGAAGCGTATATAGGAGCCAGCTGTGATGGAAGAGTCACTGACTACCTGCCAAGAGGGAGTCCTGGAAATTAAATGTCCTTGCAGTATAAAAGGAACAAATATATGTAAACTGGAGAAACTGAACATTTTAGAGAACTTTCCTTAAATATAAATGAAAATCAATGATGAAGGCCCAGAGCTTGAAAAGTCTCATAAATATTATGCACAGGTACAAGGTGAAATGGCTATTACAAGATTACCATGGTGTGACTTTGTGGTTTGAACCGTTGCTGAGTAAAACAACATCTGTGTTCAGAGGATTAAATTTGATGCAGTAAAGGTCTCAAACATGCTTTCTAACCTTCAGATTTTTTTCTTTCAGTTTTAATGTAAAAAAAACCCCACCTATTATGCATATATTACAATTTCATTCATGATTGTATTTCACTCCATATGGCATTTTGCTGGTGTAACAATTTTGTTTTTTATATACTGTAGATATATATGAAAAATCTGTTTTTATTGTGACATGAGACATGGACCAACAGAAAATCTTTTTTTATGAAGTGGTTAAAAAATATAAAACAAATCGCCTACATAATTTATTACATTGTTTGGCGCAGGAACATGTAATAATTAGGTCACATAACCTGTATAGGTTTCACACTAAAAGCAGAACCAAACATGCAACTGATATATGCCAAGTCACAGAAATGACTATTTGTGATAATGTAATAATGACTGTCTCCAATTGTTTACTTTTGTATCAGCTTTCATCCTGATCAGTTCTGGTTAATAATGATCACTACATGTACACCTTCAGTAATTGTTTTGTTTGGAAATAATACTCTCTGGAACATGATAGATAATATTGCACTATTTTGACGCAAACAGATTTCATGTGATATGGAAAATAAATATCATTCATGTTTATTTTCAGCATGAAAAGTGTAACATCTCTTTTTTTCTGTTTATAAAAATCTAAATAGTTGTCCATTGTACTTTTTATTGGCTTTCAAAGTAACATATACTTAGAGACTGATCAGAATACCCATCTTGTGGAAACAGTATCAAAAATTATTTGCTTTCAACAACAAGAGGAAGATAATGGTAATACACCATCAAACAAATGAAAAATCTTGACTCGACCAATGCTTTCCTCAACATATATTCTAACTTGAGCAATTTCTTGGGTTTCAAGCACTTCCTTAACAGTAAATTGACTATTTTTTTCCTGAAAATGTGGTATGTTTAAAGTGCAATGTCTTTCTTTAAGCAGATCAGCAATTGTAAACCCCTTGTCTGCCATCACATTATCACCTGGTTCTAACAGATCAAGAAGCCCACTTTCTATAAAAATCTGTCTGTCAAAAGTTCTACCAACCCCAAGCCTGTGATACAAATAATATAATTCCAGATGGAGTTATACCAATTAAAAATGCGAGTGTATTATGGTGCTTGTAATTGGAAAATGTTAAGTTCTGGTTGATTAAACTGGAAGATATCTGAATGAAAATTTCAGTACGATCTAAAATAATACGCAAATTCTGAAAAAGGCTTGAATACAGAGGGACTTGTTTGTTTCTTAAGTTCTTTGGATGGGAAAACATTAATCAGTTTCAATTCTTCATACAAAATACAGATCCAAGTGACAAACATAAGAAAAGGTGGATTTAGAAATGGAAAATCTGTCTGCCATATCCTGGACAACGAGTCCAACGTTAAGCCTCATCAGTACTGTCAAAAACTGATCAATGAGAGGAACTGATGTCTTCATTGGTCGCTGTCTGTCTGTTGTTGATGTGCTCTTTCCGCCCCAGCATGTCATTCTTTCAGCTTTTGGTGATAAATAGCTGCAAACAGCAAACATATACATAACAAATTTAAGATTACTGAAGATCAGTAATTGGATATAGTGCTGATATATCATACAGAATAAAACCAGCTAATTAGCCAATCACATGGTTACAAAGGTAACATATCAGCCATATTATATCAGAAGTACTGTATACATGTGTACTTATCGAATAACAGGAAAGCCATGTGAAAAGGGAGTAATTAATACATAATAGAAACTCACAATCCAGATAGACAGTGACACTAGCAAGTAGAGTATCACTTTGGTATGCATTAGATCTAAAAAAAAAAGGTCAAAAACAATTAAATACTGCATTATTGGTGTAACTTAGATAACAACTTGTTTACATGTAATTTAAATTTTTAAGTTTGAAACTTGAAAAGGGATAATTAAAAAATGAAGATTAAATAATGTGGTGATCTGATGTGGGATAATGATGATGAATGCACTATAAATGTATACACCAAACTTAATGGATTTCTGTTAAAAGTTATTAAGCCTTGTGTTTATAAAAAAAAACACTTGCTTAAAAAACCACAGAAAGACAGCAAATGATGGTAGCCCTGTATAGAAATGTGTAGCTTTGTCATCATCCTTTATTTTGTTAATTCCCCATCGCAACTGCTTCACCTCAGCTCTTAGAAGCTTAACTTCATCTTTAATTTTTTTGTTTTCCTGAAGGAGGGGGTCATCTTCACACTGCACACCTATTTAAAGAATTTTGGCTAAATGTTGTACAATGCATAAACATTAAGTGACTTAACAAATCAAATTCTAAAGATACATACAAATTTGTGTACATTCTTATTATTTATTTGTAGTGCAGAAAATTTATACTGATAATAATATACAAAATTTAAATAGCGCCCCATATAATTTGTAAAATCACTCTAAAGCGCTTCACAATATATGGATAATGGTAATGGTTATAATTGTGAAAACAAAAAACAAAGGCTTACAATCACTTTTATACATTTAAGCATTGAGCAATGTGCAAATAATTGAACAAATAAAAGGGCGGTAATTACATGACGTCTTTGCAAAGATTCTAAAAGGCAGACGTGAAGACGTGAGTTTTGATGTCCCTCTTGAACTTGGCCCGGTATTTGACATTCTAATAGCAGATGGTAAGCTATTTTACAACGTAGCCGAAACCCTCCCAAAGCATCTGTTTCCGTAGGTCACAGTACAAGATTTTGGGACATACAACAAAGATTCTGACTCCGACCGCAGTGATCGTGACGGCTGATACAGGGTAACAAGCTACTGTATGCATTTATTGGCACAATGTTGCTATGAAATTCATATGTAGACACTTAAATTCTGTAGTGTACATGAATATACATGATACTATGCATATCAAACATGATTGAAATACAAATTATTGCATCAGTCATAATTTCTGTAATTATTTGGTAGAAAAAAATAAAATTATATGGTGTACTATTATTTTATTTTTAAATTGACACTTTTTTGACTTTTGACAAATGTATTTTATTTAATTTATTTGAGAGTCTGGTATAGAGGACTTTAATAGTATTGAACCAGAAATAAACTTAACTTATATAGAAACTGCATTCACCAGTTTACCAAATATTATGATCTCTATACCTTTCCTTTCAAACATCTCCGTATCATTAACTTGTTGCAGCACATCAGTTGTTGTTTCTACAGTAACTGTGCAGTGACGTGGACATATTTAGCATGCCTTTCTCTCTTTCCTCCTGACGAGTGCAGCCTCCTTAAAAGTCTGAAATAGCAATGCATGTTACATTCATAACAAACATAAAATGTAATATTACTTGAAAGATTTAAACTCAAAACAAAATAACAAATGGTGAAGTGGTGATAGACATGCCCCGCCCACTACCCCCGCACTCTTGATCACTAGAAATGACTATAACTGCTTATAGTATTTTTTACCTTTGACAGATCCCTGCGAAAGGCAAGTTCTCTTCTTCTTTCGTCTACCACTTTCTCTTTGTAAAGAAATATTGATGGTGAATAATCAATATCATCGCTGTCTTCTGCGTGCAACCATGCAACAAAGTGTGCGGAGCACACGTACAAATTGATCGTTGGTTGCCAACCCTTTTTGTTAATGGAATTGATCCATGATCTTCTCTTAGTGTTTGTTTGTTGGAAGTTTTAACAAGGGGCCCAGAGGGCCTGTATCGCTCACCTGAATAACAACAGGCCCAGAGGGCCTGTATCGCTCACCTGGATACCAAAGCAATCATGGCAAAATATTTTCCAAATGAGATCAAGGGAATATGCCAGACCCCAAGGCCAATCCTTGTAGCATATCTGTATTAGATTCTACATGCCAAACATGTTTATGTATGGTTATGGGGTGGGGATCTCAACTGTTTCCAAGCTTTGACTCAGAAACTAGGTCCCTAGGGTTGTGGCCAGACCCCAGGACCAATTCTAATATCGCGACTGCATTTGTCTCTTTTTGCCCAGCATTTGTATATATAGTTTTGGGTTGGGGATCTCAACCATTTCAAAGTTATGACCCATGGGTTAAGTCTGCAAGGGTGGGGCAGACCCTGGAGTCAATTCTAATATCATGACTGCATTCGTCTTTTTATGCCCAACGATTGTATATATAGTTTTGTGGTGGGGATCTAAACCATTTCGACGTTATGACCCAGGGGTTAAGTCTCCAAGTGTGGGGCAGTCCCCAAGGCCATCCTGGAAGCATATGTGCAATCATCTCTTTATACTCAGCAATTGTATATACCGTTATAGGGTGGGGCTCTCAACTGTTTCCAAGCTGTGACTAACAAACTAGGTCCCTAGGGGTTCGGTCAGACCCCAGGGTCTATTCTGATATCTTGACTGCATTCGTCTTTTTATGCCCAGGATTTGTATATATAGTTTTGGGGTGGGGATCTCAACAGTTTATGGTTATGGCCCAGTGACTACTGTATGTCTCCAAGGGTGAGGCCAGACCCTATAGCCATCCTGGAAGCAAATGTGCATTTTTCTCTTTATACTCAGCAATTGTATACCATGGTTATATGGTGGGGATCTCAACCATTTCCAAGTAATACACTTTTTTTGGCCCCACCCCTTAGCCCGGGGGGTCAGCCCCACCATTTGTACAATTTTGAATCCCTGCCTCCCATGAATGCTTCCGACCAAATATGATCAATATCCATGGCATAGTTCTACAGTAGAAATCGTTTATAGCAATATAGCCAAATTGCCCCCTTTTGGCCCCGCCCTCAGCCCTACCATTTGTATAATTTTGAATCCCCGCCATCTAGGGATGCTTCCAGTCAAATATGGTTAATATCCACCTCTTAGTTTCATAGAGGAAATCACTTATAGCAATATTGCAAAATTGACCCCTTTTTGCCCCGCCTCTCAGCTCCCTGGGGGGTCAGCTCCATCATTTGTACAATGTTGAATCCCTGACACCTAGGGATGCTTTCAATTAAATATGGTTGATATCGACTTTTTAGTTCCAGAGAAGAAGTCGCTTAAAGCAATATAGCCAAATTGACTCCTTTTGGCCCCGCCCCTCAGCCCCCTGGGGGGTCAGCCCAACCATTTGTACAATTTTGAATCCCCACCACCTAGGGATGCTTACAGTTAAATATGGTTGATATCCATGGCATAGTTCTACAGAAGAAGTCGTTTGTAGCAATATAGCCTAATTGCCCCCTTTTTGCCCCGCCCCTCAGTCCCCTGGAGGGTCAGCCCCATCATTTGTACAATTTTGAATCCCCACCACCTAGGGATGCTTCCAGTCAAATTTAGTTGAATTCCAATCAGTGGTTAAGAAGAAGAAGTCGTTTAAAGAAATTGTTGACGGACGGACGACGGACGCAACGGTATGGCATTAGCTCACCTTGGCCCTTCGGTAGAAGAAGGATTTTAAAGGTTTTACCTCTATTTCCCCTATTCGGCCCAACTCTCTGCCCCCAGGGGGGCCACACCCACCGTTTATACTCAATCGAGTACTACAATTTATACAAAATTGAGTCCCCTTGGCCAAAGGATGCTCCTGACCAAATTGTGATGAAATCTCTTAATCCCTATGGTAGAAGAAGGATTTTAAAGGTTTAACCTATATTTCCCCTATTCTGCCCACCCAACTGCCCCCAGGGGGGCCACACACCCGTTTATACAAATTTGAGTCCCCTTGGTCTAAGAATTCTCCATATCAAATTAGGATTAAATACCTTATTCCCTTCGGTAGAAGAAGGATTTTAAAGGTTTTACCTCTATTTCTCCTATTCGGCCCAACTCTCTGCCCCCAGGGGGGTCACACCCACCGTTTATACTCAATCGAGTCCCTTTGGCCTAAGGATGCTCCAGACCAAATTTATTCCAAATCTACTAAGTCGTTAAGGACAAGTAGCGTTTTAAAGGAAAAGTTGACAGACAGACGACGGACGCTGCGCCATGGCATAAGCTCACTTGCCCCGACTATAATTGGTTTGTCCTTGTCTTCATATATCAACACTTTCCTTTGCTCTCCAAAAAGTGGGGGAACGAATACACCCCATGGAGTTTTACCTGGCGCCCTGTGCCTGACAAAGAGAGCTGATATTCGATACCGTATGAATGTTATGAAAAACACAACTGGACGTTAAGCATTTGTTATTATCCCGGTCCATCATAATATAGCTTGACAAATAAAAGGGACCAGTCGGTCTTGAAACGTTTGATACGTACATTGTTTGTACATAAAATAAAATTTTGATATATATTCAAATTGATGAATTCCACTTAAGACATTATTCAGAATGTTTCGAAAATGTTTCATATTTTAGGAATCGTCATGAAATAGTATGATTTTTTGCCATTACATGTTTTTGTGCATTAGCTTTCAGAATTAAGATTCAAGAATATTGAGAAGAATTACTGCCCTTGGTTTTTTAAGCCCACAAGTCTTGTCTTGATATTTCCTTCCCGAGGTTTCGACTAAAGTGGAAGGCTTTATTATTGGGGTGGTCGGGATGGGAAAACAAGTTCCAAAAATGGGCATATGCAGTAAATCATCTACCCATTCTTTATATGATAGAAAAAAATGATTGTTAACTATATTAGTTAACGTGGAAATTGTCCTGTCACTTACACAAATGCTGTAGAAATCAGAATGCAGTTATCTAATAACCATAACTGATAAAGAGTAAAATGGTTAATTGCAAGATACGACGTCACGCATAGTCAATTGCTATATTCCACTGGAAATATCATTGGAACCATTTAACAGTGAATGCATGATACTGTTTTGTTCATTTTGACACGTTTTGCATAAAAAGCATATTAGGGAACTTGATATCCTGAAAATCAATGAAAGGGGGCTGCAGTAAGAATTGTGTTTTATTTGAGGAATAAGCACTGTTTTGATGAGTATTTCATGCGAATTGATTATTTCGTGCTAAAATGATTAAATCGGTTCAACATATCCTTCCCATAAATAATATCAATAACCTTGGCCCTGACTTTGGAACATGAAATACGAATTTTTTAAAAAATTCTCACACTTGATCATCATATGACAATTGGTCAAACCTTTAAAAAAAATGAAGTCGCTAGAGCCACGACAGTGTATCTGAACTGGCCGTAGCCTGAGTTTCAACAATCGTTTTGTGTGTAAAGGTTTAATATCCACATTAATATTTGGAAGGATTATCGAATGGTACTTTGATTTGTGGTAAGAATGCTAAATGCGATCGGAAATCATTTATCTATTTACTTTTTCTTGGTTTAAACATACAAACGCTATACAATTCTAATTTCTAGTCACAAAAGTTCATTGAAAGATAATTCAGTAATTTTATTAACAAAGAAAACGGGAACAAAAACAATTGAATCTTATTGCAAACATTTAACATAATTGTTCCAATGTACACCATTTGAATTGAATAAATTAAAATAGTCAACATCACTTGTAATCCGATCGCTGAAGGAATCCTATCATAAGCAGGAACCGCTCACAGACAAACTTTGTGAGGGCAATGTCATTCTTACCTGCCTTTCGAGAGAGACTCTGGGCCCCTCGAATGATGGCTACAAACACAGACAATAGAATGTACTGGATGAGGAAAGCAAACATGTTTATTAGCGGCAAACTATAAAGGGACGTAATGGGGTAGACTACCATTAAAGTCGTGCCAGAGTTGTCTTATGAGATCGGCAGGTCCGATCAACAAATCTCTCGCAACAGAAAAGACATAGTAAAATATCCAGCTTCGAAATCTATAAAACGTTCCATGGTCATTTTTGCCAGATTAAAAATTAAAGAGTCATTTTTTTTAATGAATGTATGTATTGTATGCACTTCCACCTACCTCGCTATTCCCATATTCATAGTCCGTTCCAAATGTCCAGTTTGAGCACTTGAATTGTTCGGGAAAGCCCTGCTAAAAATAGCGCCGATAACGTCACTTGACTAGGCAGTAGAAACGGATTTCTAAGTCCGTATTAAAACTTATTGAACAGTAGTTATTCATCATCAGAAGTTAATTGCACACTTGCCAATATTCAGAATTTAAATTTATTTAGCTTTAAACATATTTGTTGCCAATAAAATTGGACAAGGGATGGGGCACACTTTTTTACAATTTATCACAGCCTTCTCCCGTCATACATTTACAATTAATGTCAACAATGATAATAGGCATAAACATAAAGTATATATATATAAATATATATTGAATTTAGTACCGGAATGTGACAACTGTACGGGGTTAAACACCTTTATTCAACCATGGGACAAACCTTTCTGTAAAAAGGAATATTCACGAGACGAATATCCCTTTTCAAATGTTTTCATAAATTGCATATATTCAATGACAAACTACACGCGTATAAAAAAGAGAAACGTTTGTGATTTTTTTTATTACATTGTACAACTCAATATCTTTGGCCAATGGTTTTTTTTTCTATACCATGCATAAAAATGTATGTATACTCTCTTTCCTACTTTCACTGTCTCCATACGCTAACACTTAGTAAGTCATAAGCCATCACACACACTGAACTGTATGGCAAAACCACTACGTGTACATGTAGAATATGTGTTAGATAAGGAACGTGTTGAGCTACTTGATAATTATATTTTTTCAATACTTTTCATAGATTAAAGCATTCTTGTCAATGGACCCTTTTTATGTTGAGCCAACTTATCTTTAATAATTTCATTTTTGTCCGAAACAGAAGCCGTAGTTATCGGCAGCACGCGTCATTTTTACAACGTAAACGAATGTTTCTTCCCCTGATTTCAATACGTATTCCGATTCTATCTGAAGTCGAAAATTAATTCTTTATAGAGAAAAGGTTGTTACATGATAATACATTCTAAGTCAACAACATATGAAAACATGAACTGTTGTAATATTACGATTTAAAAAAAAAATGTTACGCGATCCTATTTACTAGAAGTAGATTCTCCTTCCTCAGTTATTCATCCTGGCCCGTCATTTTGACATTTTTAATCTAGCTGCGATAATGTAGCTTTCTGACGACGAGAGATTTTTTTATATTTTGCGTCGTTGCGCCAGAGCATATTAGTACTTATTTAAATCTTGTATGTCAAAACAAACAACAAATCGTTTAATTCAGCAATATAATTAAATCCTACCATTTTACTGAACCCGGTTACATTATAAATTATGTAAAGACCCCGATCACGAGTACCGACAGA
Source organism: Mizuhopecten yessoensis (assembly GCF_002113885.1). Taxonomy (NCBI): domain Eukaryota; kingdom Metazoa; phylum Mollusca; class Bivalvia; order Pectinida; family Pectinidae; genus Mizuhopecten; species Mizuhopecten yessoensis. Next base: position 27,750 of record NW_018479772.1, on the reverse strand, counting down.
GACAGAATACGCCGTGGCTATCACAACAGTTAACCCTTGGAGGGCCTCATGACAAAATCAAACTAACCAGGCACTTATCCCTTCCTTTCGCATAAACCACTGTATAATTATAGAAACACAAAGTAAACTATCTCCTATACATGCCCATTGACATATTAAACTAAGTTCATCTATTTTCAAACTCAGACAGATACTAGCGAGGTTAATAGTTTTAGATATTTATTCATAACATAAACAGCGCTAGCATTTCTGTCGTATCGATGTCAGCTTAACAGGCTATCCGGAAGAATACATGCACCGTACTAACTGTTAGGGCAGTTATTTTCTCCTTTAGATACTTCCCACCTGCAATAAATGATTGAAACCTCAGAAGAGTACATCCTTAATACCTTTAAAATATCACACATTCTCGATAAATTTGTCTGGAAATTCTCAAGAATATATTCTTCATCATAATTATGAATATTCCGTCTCATACGGAGTTTTGAATTTCCTCAAGGATTAGCAGTGTAGCACGTACAACCCGTATATCACTGGTAACATAACCGGAGTAGGGATTAGAAAAATACTCCGGAACCGAATATCAAAGCCGGTATCAAAAAGGATCCAGTATAGACAACGATCCGGGATATTTCATTTCATTTCAACAAATTTTATTCATGATGTTGTATGAACAGGCTATGTCTATATCAGTTCTCTCCTGCATGCATTTGTATGAATCAGCATAAATATATATCTTATAATTTATAGTGAAATGAAAATTGAAAAAAACCCTTATATACAAAGTGCAAGTCATATGGTAAAGGGGAGATAATTCTAACTGCTTATGAAGGTCACAAGTCAAGCTGTGCTACTTCTTGATCTCACCAGAGACATGAGACATATTCCTTTACTAGATTCTCCCTAGGAGTTCAAAATCCACACAAAGTGACTCATAAGTAGTTGAATAGTATAGGCTTATATACATTAAATATTACGAATATGCTAAAAATACAGATCTATGTTGATTTAAGGGGCGAGTGTATCATATTCACACTGTGTTTATAGTAAGTGCTTACTGATATTTATAACCATAATCATGTTTGCTGTTCATGTTTACAATATTAAGATTATTAGTACATTAAAATATAAGTTGATATAGATAATTATAGTTATATACATCTTTTTGAGTTCAAGATAAAGGTTGAGACACTCTCTAGGATATTTTTATTGTCTTCATTGTCACATTGGTTACAACCATTTAGTAAAGTATGTAGAGTATAGTGCAAGTGATTATCATTGAATAGAGTAGCAGAGAGTAACTGTCTGTGATTGTTGTATCTGGCACAGTCAAAGAAGTAATGATAACTTGTTTCCTGTATATAACCACACTCACATGAAGCAAATTCTAATAGATGGTCATTAGAGAGGTCAAAGTTTTAAGTTGCTAGCAATATTTCTAATTTGACATTTCTGTATGTCATCTAATGAATCAGGATCCAAAAGCGAAAATAAAATAGGTTTATAGTTCTTCACCCTTATTACGATTTTAAAATTATGTTTAACTTTAAAAACAAGCCAAATTAAGGCAATCTAGACGGCAACGAATGAAGCAGACCCTAGTTAATCAAGCCTTAGGGAAGAGGGGGAAGATTTCCCTTTATCAAAACAATAAAATATCTTGAATGGAAAGCTTTAGATCTTCCATACGGTAATACATTTAGAAGCGATGTCGGCTCTGGCTACGAGATAACTATAGACCACATGCAGATTGTATTCATTGAGATATCTGATGCGTGAAGATTACGTTTTACGATTTTACCAAGTAAGAATAAGAAATTGTCTATATGTGACAGAGTGTGTCGTATTTATAATTATAAGGTAATCATTATAAAAAATTAAATAACAAGTATTCAAAAAATTATGTCTCGACTGTCCCCGCATTAACAATCAACAGCAAATAGTATGAAAATCATAGCAAAATACAGTCACTTACCATTTGTGATGACGGAACTTTATAAGTGTTTACTTATTTTCAAACTTTTAAATTGGAATTTAAATCAGTAAATAGTTATTTAATTGTCAAACTTCAGAACATATCAAATTTAACAGATAGATAATAATGGAAAGTTCAAATGATTTTTATTTACAAGTAAGATATTTAGGAAATAATTCTCATAACCTATCCATAATCTGAAGCATACATTTCAGATAAAGAATCTATTGTATTGTATTAACATTTTAGATTTGAAAAGAAATGTAGTCAAAATATGTACAACTATTGACTTTTCGAAAGAGCTTTATAGTCTTAAGTAATTATATTGTGTGATGAGTTAATGTGATCTACACGCAATACATTGCGGGATTTGATTAAATCTTAATTTTGTGTGATGCTTTTGATTGATATTATTGTGTGATCTATCTTCTTTAAAGATGTCTATTTAACAGATAACATAGGCATTTGACTGTCGATTATTAATACCAAAAATTAACTTGAAATTTAATGTATTAACTGCCCCCCTCCCCCCCCCCCAAAAAAAATAAAAAAGCAGTGTTGATATAGCACAAGCACAGAAAAGCTACAGATCACGCGGTTAAGTAACTTACCTGTGTGACATGTGGGGTTAGTGTGAAACTGACTATAATCGGTTTGTCCTTGTCTTCCTATATCAACACTTTCCTTTGCTCTCCAAAAGGTGGGGGAAACGAGAACACCCCGGAGTTTTACCTGGCGCCCTGTGCCTGACATAGAGAACCGATATACGATACCGTATGAATGTTATGAAAAACACAACTGGACGTAAAGTTTTTGTTATTATCCCGGTCCATCATATCATAGCTTGACAAATAAAAGAGACCAATCGGTCTTGAAACGTACATTGTTTCCAAATTGATGAGTTCTATGTAAGACATTCTTAAGAATGTTTCGAAAATGTTCAAATAGTTTGATGTTCGTGTGAAAAGAAAGAACTATAACGTAGAGGGCAACATAATTGAAAGAGATGACTACACCCATCACCATTGTCGATTTTTTTGGCCTTGCATATCAATATCACAAAATATCATATTTTAGGATTCGTCATGAAACATATAAACATATTAACATATATTGACCACTGTGACCTTGCATATGGGCGAAGGTCATTCATTTGAAAAAACATGGTAGTCCTTAATTCCAGCATGTTAAATATCATCATCCTTAGCCTTTTGCTTATTGAGGAGAGGTCGTTTAAAGGTTTTAAACATATTTGACCCCTGTGACCTTTATTATATATGTCGAGGTCATTCGTTTGAATAAACTTGGTAGTCCTTCATCCTAGCATGCTACTGGCCAAACAGCATCATCCTAGGACTTTTGGTTATTGAAAATATGTTGTTTAACGGTTTTAAACATATTTGACCATTGTGACCTTGACTAATTGTCAAGGTCATTCATTTTTACAAACTTGGTAGCGCTTCATCCTAGCATGCTACATGCCAATTATTACCCTCAGCCTCTTGGTTATTGAGAAGTAGTTTTAAAGGTTTTAAACATTTTTGACCCCTGTGACCTTGAACATGGGTGAAGGTCATTTGTTTGAACAAACTTGGTAGCTCTTCATCCCAGCATGCTAAAGGCCAAATATCATCACCCTAGGCCTCTTTATTATTTAGAAGAAGTTGTTCAAAGATTTTAACATATTTGACCCCTGTGATCTTGGATATCAGCAAAGTTCATTCATTCGAACATATTTGGTAGCCCTTCATCCCAGCATCTAACTGGCAAAATATCATAAACCTAGGCCTCTTGGTAGTTCAGAAGTTGTTTAAAGGTTTTGAACATATTTGACCCCTGCAACCTTGAAAATGGGCGAAGGTCATTTGTTTGAACAAACTTGGTAGCCCTTCATCCAAGCATGATACTGACCAAATATCATCACCCTTAGCCTTTTAGTTACTTAGAAGTTGTTGAAAGGTATTTAACATATTTGACCCCTGTGACCTTGAAAATGGGCGAAGGTCATTTGTTTGAACAAACTTGGTAGCCCTTCATCCAAGCATGATACTGACCAAATATCATCACCCTTAGCCTTTTAGTTACTTAGAAGTTGTTGAAAGGTATTTAACATATTTGACCCCTGTGACCTTGAAAATGGGCGAAGGTCATTTGTTTGAACAAACTTGGTAGCCCTTCATCCAAGCATGATACTGACCAAATATCATCACCCTTAGCCTTTTAGTTACTTAGAAGTTGTTGAAAGGTATTTAACATATTTGAACTCTGTGACATTGAAAAAAATGAAGGTCATCCGTTTGAACAAACTTGGTTGCCCTTCATCCCAGCATGTTACTGGCCAAATAACATTATCCTTTCCCTCTTGGGTATTCAGAAGAAGTTGTTTAAAGGTTTTTAACATATTTGAGCCCTGTGACCTTGAAAATTGGTGAAGGTCATTTGTTTTTTAAAAATCATGGTAGCTCTTCATCCCAGCATGTCACTGGCCAAATATCATCACCCTAGGCCTCTTGGTTCTTCAGAAGAAGTCTGTCAAAGAGTTTAACATATTTGACCCCTGTGACCTTTTTAATGGATTAAGGTCATTTAAAAAAAAAAAAAAAATTTTAGCTCTTCATCCCAGCATGTCACTGGCCAAATATCATCACCCTAGGCCTCTTGGTTTTTCAGAGGAAGTCTTTCAAAGATTTTAACATATTTGACCCCTGTGACCTTTTAAAAGGATGAAGGTCATTCATTTGAACAAACTTGGTAGCCCTTGATTTCAGGATGCTACAGGCCAAATATCATCATCCAAGGCTGTTTGGTTATTGAGAAGAAGTTGTTTTAAAGGTTTTAAACATATTTGACACCTGTGACCTTGGAAATTGGAGAAGGTCATTTGTTTGAACAAACTTTGTAGCCCTTCATCTCAGCATGTTACTGGCCAAATATCATCACTCTAGGCCTCTTGGTTCTTCAGAAGAAGTTGTTCAAAGATTTTAACATATTTGACCGCTGTGACCTTGAAAATTGATGAAGGTCATTCATTTGAACAAACTTGGTAGCCCTTGATTCCAGTATGCTACAGGCTCAATATCATCATCCTAGGCCATTTTGGTTACTGAAAAGAAGTTGTTTAAGTAAAAAGTTGACGCCAGACAGACGGACGCCGCACCATGGCATAAGATCACTTGCCCTTCGGGCAGGTGAGCTAAAAATGTAAAAGAAAATCTCTGGACAAAAAAAATAAATACTGAAAGGGCAATTACTTTTGCAAAAATCGTTGAATCAAATTTTTTTTAAGAGAGGCACAACTTAATATTATGATTATAGTGTATACCAAGTTTCAAAAAGATCGGTCAAAAATGTAGGAGGATATTGCCGGACAAATAAAAAAGTTTACACCGGACGGACAACCCCATACCATAATACTTCCGTCAAATAAAAACTGTAGAAATCAGAATGCAGTTATCTAATAACCATAACCGACAAAGAGTAAAAGAGGCCCAAAGGGCCTGAATCGCTCACCTGGTATTAATCTTACACTTGTAATTTTAAAAGTGGACTAAAATACAGCTACAGGCAGAATATCAGCGTTTGATTCATAATTATAAGAACCTATTAAAAGATATAAACATATCACTCATGCCTGTGACCTTGAATGTCGAACAAGGACATTAAGTTGAACAGAGTGTAAAGTCTTCCACCCAGCATGCTTCTTGGAAAATATCAGTACCCTGGATCTTTTGGTTATACAGAACAAGTCATTTAAAGATTTTAACATATATTGACCACTGTGACCTTGGATATGGGCGAAGGTGATTCATTTGAACAAACTTGGTAGTCCTTCATCCCAACATGTTAATGGCAAAATATCATTACCCTTGGCCTTTTGCTTATTGAGCAGTTGTTAAAAGGTTTTAAACATATTTGACCCATGTGACCTTGAATATATGTCAAAGTCATTCATTTGAACAAACTTAGTTGTCCTTCACCACGGCATAAGGGAGCTAAAAATCACCCTGCTTAACGTTCAGCATTTAGGGAAATTGCAACAATTGGTTAACCCGTTGTCAGTGTAATGTGACTGGACTTATTGATGTGCTGGGTGTCTTCGGCATAGTATTTCAGTGAAATAGCACTATAAAGTCAGATCCGCGCTATTACAAGGAGGCAAGTACACCAACATACCCTGTCTCCTGCATACATACACACTTGCACGCATACACAACGCACATAGAAGCACGTCCGTAAATGACCTTAGCTGTTAATAGGACGTTGAACTAATTAAAAACAAACAAAACCAATCATATGAGTCTGGCTGATGCAAGGACGATAAACCCGAAATATACACTGGTTAAAGATGAAAATTTTACATCCAAACCATAAAGGGTGGCTTCCTGGTCTTTTCCTTTGCAGTCAGCTTGCGGTTATCCTGGTTTTTGGCAGCCAAAAAATAAGAGACCATTTTTCGTTCTAACACTTACTTTAATCAAGGTCACATACTAATAAATAAAATCCCTGACCGTTCATACATATATTTAGACCCCAAAATCATATAAAACGGACATCTAGAAGCAAAGATATGTATTTTTTTGATATTCCAGACGACCGGTGGCGGCCATTTTGAATTTTCGCGTCTGGCCGAGTTAGCCCACATTTTCACGAGGTTCACCCCAGCTCATTTTAATCAGCACCCTCAAACTGACTAAAATAAACTTTCAAACCTTGGTACGGGAAAAGTGGTCACGGGACCCCATTGTGGGAACTCTACTATACCCTTTCCATAGACAGTATTAGTAACCTTGGTCCGGACTTTGGTACATTCTCACACTTGATCATTATATGATAATTGGTCAATCTTTTCTCATTTATCTGTTTACTTTTTCTTGGTTTAAACATACAAACGCTATACAATTCTAATTTCTAGTCTAAGTTTTATTAACAAAGAAAACAGGAACAAAAACAATTGAAATTTATAGCAAACACTAAACATAATTGTTCAAATGTACACCATTTGAATTGAATAAATTAAAATAGTCAACATCACTTGTAATCCGATCGCTGAAGGAATCCTATCATAAGCAGGAACCGCTCACAGACAAACTTTGTGAGGGCAATTTCATTATTACCTGTCTTTCGAGAGAGACTCTGGGCCTCTCGAATGATGGCTACAAACACAGACAACAGAATGTACTGGATGAAGAAAACAAACATGACAAAAAAGGTGGGTCCAAGTACAGAGTGTGCCTGTTCGAGTTTGTAGTAGTCTGAAACACCGAGTAGAAAGTTACAGAGGGTTATTATACTGCTTCCCACATCTTTATAGTCAACAATCCAATAACCGAATACTAGGTGTCCAAAGAGAGCGAATGCCATGAAGCAAATGAAAAACAAAAATGCAAAATTCAACAGACCCCCTTTCGCATTCCCCAACGTTTGCATAAGGATGGTGGTCTTAGTGTTGAAGCGGAATAATTTGAAAACTTTCAGAATTACTAACATGACTAAAACGGCCATGATATATGTCAAAACAAAGTCCCAAAACACGGCGGTGTAGAAACTAGTGAATTTGTTGGGTCCATTTTTCCTATATTCCGAGAGAACGCTGTCCACTAAAACAAGTCTCTGAAAAAATAACCCAATGGTACAATAACCAAGCACAATGATCATAATTTCCATATAATTCCATGTGTTGGAGAAGTACTCAGTTTTCCGCAATTTAGTGAACTTCTTCACTTCGAAATAAGTGAAACCTATCAGGTACACCAGAAAAAGTGACTCGCATACAGCAACAAAAATTCCGAGGTCAGAGTCATAGTGATTCAGCTTGGAGGAGAAAAATTGATAATAAGGCATGATATTCCCTATGTTTGATAGTTCAAATATGATAACGGCCACTGTGAACAGATCAACATTGGGGTTGTAGGAAGTGAACTCCAAGAAAATTGCTCGAGTGTACTGGTCAACCCAGTGCTGGGACCTGAGGTCATTGAGTGCAGTGTGTGCAGCGTCACTGCCTGCTGGCAGCTCCGTGACATAACCTCCCCCAGAATAGGAAGCGAACCTTCCGACAAAAGGAAGCGTTTTTAGTTCCAATGATGAACGATATTTCCAAGCACTGTCTTTGGTTGGAAATTTAGCTGCTTCAGGGAGAGGCCAAGCCCAAGATGCATTAAATGGGCGCCATTCTTCATCACCAGTTGAAAATGGCACTTCACAATCCTGGTCAGGAAAGAGCGAAGCATGCAAGCGGGTGTCAACTCTGTAACATGTTATACCTGAAACGAAAGAAAAAAGAATCATACTCATTGGGTTTGGCAAAAAAATAGAACCAGCATCATTATTGACATTTAAATTATCAAATAAAGTAGATAAATACAAGGGGATTGAAAAGGAAGTCTGCCAAGCTTTGTTGGAGTGCAGACTGATAGAATGGGGTACATACATTCCAACCATTATTCCTATTTGATATGGATTGAAGTTACAAAATGCATCAGTATGTACAAACAACAAAATCGGGTACAGTGATAATTAAGAAGCTTAATAAAATTGGTCGAAAACGTTGACAGGAACCTGCGAAAAAGCAAAATGTATAAATTCTCCACTATCAGTAAAAGTTTCTGTAACTGTGATGCTGACCTTGAATGTCTGAACTTGACCTTTGACTGATTTTTATAGTGATTGACATAAGAAACAAAGGTGTGGATTTTCATCAAACTTGGCTGAAAGCGTTAGACAGAACTTTCAGTCAAAATAAATGCACACTTTTCCAGTCATCTTTTAAAAACTCTCAAAGGGTGACCTTTAATTGAAATGTATGACATTGACTTTTAATTAGGCTACAAGGAATAATTTCAGAAATATCTGTGGGAAATTCTATGACTATTGGTTAACACTTTAGTCAGAAAGCTGCTGACAAGCCAGATGACAGACGGACCGACTGACGAAAGATGGATAAACATGATAATGTGACCGGTTGCCCTTTTTCGGGTCCGATGTCATAGTCCGGCCATACGACATAATTGTCCTGGCAGTCACAACTCCAACACCAACATTCCACTTTATTTCCATGTACAGCTTACACAGGTTAATCTAAATGTTGATAATCTTTCACTCTCTCCTTTCTGACTCTCAAGGTCTCTCTCTCTTATACTCTTGATTGATTGATTGGTGGGGCTTTACGTCCTTGTTCCGGTTATAACCGAGCCTAGGACAAGAACTCTCTCAGTCTTGGTTGGTTGGTTGGTTGATGGGTTTATAGACTACACTTCACGGACGAAGTCTGTGTTTTTTGTAGCCTCACTGCCCTCCTATAAGTTCCTTATATACTTGCTACTTGTTCCTCACAGAAGACCTCCTGCTGAGACTACTTGCCGATCTGACCCAGCAGGACATTTGACAAATGTTGTGTTTCTTATTTTACTTGAACCTGATAATTTATCAAAACTATAAATGTTACAACTAATCTTAATACTTGTCCTGAAAGATGACATTCTCTGCTTTTTACTGAAGTCTTACACTTTTAACACAAACATTGAACTTAAATGCATTATTGAATTATTTAGTATTTGAACACTTCAAATGACAGTAAAACATATACAGAATCAAAACTACTTGCTTGATTTGAATAATCAAAACAGTTCCATAAACTACACATAATGCTTAGTGTTATTATTTCTCTATTCTTGTAAAAAAGAATGAATCTACATATAAATAGTACAGTCGAAACTCGTTATCTTGAACTCTTTTAACTCGAAGACCCCGTTTATCTCGAAGTATTTCTCCGGTCCAAGCCAAATCTCTTCTTTATCTTAGTAACTAAAACTCTGATAATTCGAACCCTGAAAAGTCGAAAAACTTGGATATCTCGAGGTAAAATATTGGTTTCAATAGCGTTAATCCAGCATCATAACATCGTCTACTTCATAGTGTTCAAATTTCATTTTGTCACCTATTCCTAATTAATTGATACAAATAAAATGCAAAAGTACAACATCTCGCCATTCCGTGTTTATGAACATCTTTCGTAAGTAGACTAGCATAAAATCGGTAAAAAGAAATTACGATAAAGCTTCAGACTGTAATTTGTAAAGTGTACGGACTGTCGAAACCATGTTGTTCATAATAAAAATCAAACTTCATCCATGTTGATCAACAGTATTCTGCACTTACTGCGAGTCCGTTTAATGATTTGTACACCCAAACAGACGACAGTGCAAACCGGAAAATTGGTCACAAAGCGTGGTCATGCATAAAAGAGTTCCACAGTTAAAATCACAGAGATTTAAGAACAATACGATAATTGCTGTTGATTACATCAAGTTGAGGAGGTGTCAGGTGTCACATTTGGCTTTAATGAATCAATGTGTTACATGTACGATATAATCTGTTTGTGTGTGTTTTCATGTACAGAATCAACTATGCGTACGCTCCATTACAGTGATTTGTTTTAGACTTGCGCACTTTCATTTTCGCATTGTAACTACGAGGTCGGAGACAGCGAGATAGTTCGATTTTAAATGTAACACTTCAGAAGTAAAACTTGACGGACTTGCAAAGTCTTTCCAGGTCTGCATTTGTATTTGCCAAGTTTTAAACTAGGAAAAAAACTTGGCCCGTCCATATTTAATAATGAATTCACAACTGTTTTGATCGCGTTTAAAAACGAAAGTACGGTTTTCTGAAATAACTTACTCTATTGTTGTAAGCGTGTTTATTGTAAAATTACATACCTGTATTTGATATACTGATTACGTCTATCATTCATTGATTGATTAGAAGCATAGGCTATTAATTAAACCAACAACTGCTAGTGCTATGTCCAAACAGCAAATTTCATACCAAATACCCGCATAACTCGAATACTTGGATAACTCGGAAGTTTTCCTACGACCATCGGCTTCGAGATAACGAGGTCCCACTGTATGTTGAATTTGTTAAACAAAAACAAATCAAACCTACACTATATCGGCTGAGGTTCAGCTTATCATTTTAATGGTCCCAGTGGGGGTATCCCATTACTGACCATTTGCCCTTCAGCCAGAGGGAGCTGATCACACAGCATGACCCCCTATACAGCTCAGCTAGTACTGATTAGGTTACACTTGTGCAGCTCAAACTAATTATTACTTTTCAGATAAATTGAGATAATATGTCACACTATTTCTCTGTCAGTCATAATAATACCGAGATACACTTTGCCAAAGGCGAGTGTATCAATATCAATAAAGTCCACACAGATAAAAGCTAAATTATGTGTAGTATGGAACAACAACTGCAAACGATGGGACAAATCTGATTAAAACTGTCAATCAACCTAAGATATCACAAAGGGACTTCCAGTAACAGCATTGTGTAAAAAGAAGTGTAATTCCAATTAATGGTTCATCATATCAGTTTTAGTTTCAACATTATCTGGTTTTGCAGAAGTCTCCGCTATTACCGCCTTGCATGACTATGCTGAGAAATAAGGCTGCTTTGTAACCTCCAATCCCCAAATTTGCATATAGCAAGTAAGCTGAAGTAGATGATGTCAAGATACTTTTACTTATTATGTCTCATATATTCAATATATCTGGGTAAAATAATTAATTGTCAAGGTCAGTTCCTTCATATTGCCATTCTGAAATTTGTATCAACCAATAGTGTCAACAAAGCAAGACTTTTATCCATATAAGAATTCCACGGAAGTGGATGTGTCGCCTACGCAGGAATTTGGCAGATTGTGCTTAGCACTGCATGAAGTTTGAGTTTGATCGGCCCAAGGAAACAAGTTATCGCACGAAAACAGATTTTCTATTTATAGTAACAGTGACCTTGACCTTTGGACCTGAAAAGCAATCTTAAGCAAGCACTTCTGGTAAGGAAACACTGCAAGAAGTTTGAGTTTGATCGGCCTAAGTTAACTTAAGTTATCGCACGAAAACAGATTTTGACCTTTGACCTTCGGACCTAAAAGCAATCGCAAGCAAGCACTTTTAGTAAGGAAGCACTGCATGAAGTTTGAGTTTGATCGGCCCAAGGAAGCTTAAGTTATCGCACAAAAACAGATTTTCTATTTATAGTAACAGTGACCTTGACCTTTGACTTTGGACCTGAAAAGCAATCCCAAGCAAGCACTTCAGCACTGCATGGAGTTTGAGTTTGATGGGCCCAAGGAAACTCAAGTTATCGCAAGAAAACCTCTGTGCGGCCGACATAGCAATACCAATGTGTCACCAGCTTTTCGCAGGCGACACAAAAATCATGTTTCTTGCTCATAATGCTTGCAGCCTGCATACAGATAAGTTGTTGTGTTGTTTTTGTATTATTAAGACAATGGTTTTGTGTTATTTCAGCCTTGTATACTCAAATTTCTTATAGTACGGTATATATTCAAATCATGTAATGGCGCTAGCCAAACACCAGAGAGCCCGGTCGTCGTGCTATTCATTTTTACACCTCTGAATGTTGGTATTGTGTCTTAAAGAGCACTGATTGACTTATCAATAAAAAAAAATATGAAAATGGTGTTTGATAAAATTGAATTATCGAGACAAATTGATGATAGAAAACAAGTCAAGAAAAACAACAGCACCATCAACTTTTGGTGACTGTTATAAAATATTCTGTCTGTTAGTTGTTATTTTTTACAACATAAACAACTACAGTGGATAAGTACATGATATTTAGTGTGGTCATAGATCAAAACAGTAGTATATATCCAAGATGGCAGACATTTGTGAACAGGGAGTTGCTCGCAATTAAGCCCCCTCCCAACTTTTGGCCCATCGTTTTCTCAGAAGGGGGATGGGGGGCTTATTTGCGGTACGGTAACAGTTATAGATGCGAGTAGATAGGTAGTGTCCAGATTCTGAACATGCTTAAGATCTGTTTGTATAATCACCCTTTTCTATGCGTTTTTGTCGTAGTCTTGCAGTTCCTATCAAGTAGCCAACACCATTAGCCATCATTCCCGTGTTGTTGCTGTATAGCACAGGTACAGCTGTATCTTGTAGGTATTTCCACATATCCTCAACCTTCTCTACCTGTAAATTGTAAAATCATTTGTCAATGTTACAAATGTATGAACCGACATCAGTCCAGGAGGCACGTGTGTACATGTATATTGGTATTGTAATTATGTATGTACTGACCTCAGTCAGAGGGTCAAGAAAGTACTGACCTCAGTTATGTTGTCACATGCGTATATGGACATCAGTTAAGGAGTAATATATATATTAATGACCTCTGAAAGGGTGACTTGTGTGTAGGCTCCATGCACAAACATGTCTTCTGTAGTCTTAGTGGCACCGTAGTTGGTGGTCACATCCTGATGGCCATGCACAATGAACAGCACGATAGCCACAAAGGTAAAATACATGATCATCTCCCTAAGGATGGTAGGGATGTGCTTCTCCAGTCGGAGCCTCTCCCTGATGGCTTGTAATGTCTTTCTAGGCATGGCCACGCGCACTGCCTGTTTCACTGGTTCTACGGAGGACAGCGTTATCCCCTGCCTCTTCAACAGTTCTGTTTGGCAATAATCCTCATCATGGTCTGAAATATGGTTATATTAATGTCATGTTTTTACTTCACTGTTCCTAAATTTTTAAATTCATTAAAACCGATCTCATATTATTTGTTCATTGTTAATTTAAGGTTTCGTAAAAAACCAGGTCGGAAACAAAAGGATGAACATGTCTATTACATATCTGGATCAATAGGAATGTCCAGTTGGGATAAGATAATACATTTACTCTCATCTAAGATGGTGCAATGCACACACTTACAGTTTATCACACGTGAACATATTCATATTCCCCAATGTAAGAATAACATTTTAATATATCAAACCGGAACTGATATTAATATACAATATATGCATATTTTGAACCAATATGTCTTGTGATTTCTGAATTTCAGATAGTGACACTGTAAATATGAACAGGAAACTTAATAGTCAAACGGAACAACACATTACACAATACCAGGCTGTTCAAAGGTTCAATTAGTTTTATTGTTTTACTTGATTGTGTGATTTCTTCATAGCTAGGTCTTTTTAAAATACATTTGTATGAAAGTCTCGTATTACCAAATTGGCAGAAATAATTGTTGTCCTGGTGAAGATATTTTTGAACCTTCATACTACTGAACTTTTGAAGATACTGATTACTATGGGATCACCTGACATAAGGTAGAACTTATAAGAGATCTTGGTGCCCACCATTTTAATTAGTTTTATGCAAGATGTTTTTGAGATGTGATAATATCAAGGAACCATTTGTGCCTTGTGCAATCTTGGATGCAAGTTACTGTGTATGCCTATCAACTTATCCCAAGTGAATATTATTCATAACAAGAGGCCCATGGGCCTTAACGGCTACCCAGGTCCTATAGTATTAATTTTTGTTGTTGAAATATGAAGTGGAGATAATGATGTCAATCATTCCTACCAAAATTTGAGTAAAAAAAAGTTAAGTATAACTTTAAGTAAGTTTGCCAGGACCACGGGTTGATCATTCCTACCAAGTTTCAGTTAAATTGGCCCAGTAGAACCTGACTTTAAGTTTGAAATAGTTTTTTAAAATGTATTTAAAAACATACTAAGCTTCATGTTGTCCCTCTGGGTGAGAACTTCGAATTCAACGGGTTTCTTAAATATGAAGGCGATGAGCACTGCAAACATGAACACTTTGAGAGGCTGGGTGACCAAAGCACTCTGTAAGAATGCGGTAAAGAATGACACAAGCCATTCAATGGACTTCTGGTAGCCGTACATCAGACCATACAACATGACAAAGTAGGAAGAAATCAAGGCGGCAGACAGAACCAATGTCCACGCAATATATACCACCCACCAGGGAAACCTACAATATTAAAATGATGAAAACAGTTATATAATAAATATTGAATGTTTATATGATTGATTGCTATATCAAAGTCTTAAAACAAATTATTTCTCCATGCCATCTCTTTTCGTTACGTCTTCTACTCTATACCACCTTTTTGTCCTAATACTTTTTTTACTCCATTCCATCTCTCCTGCTCATAACTTCTTTTGTTCCTTACCATCCCTTTTCCTAATACCACTTTACATCATTCTATCTGTTCCTTGTTACCTACTCTACTCCATATCATCTCTTCTCCTCGCTACCTTATTTTACTCCACATGCCGTTCATCACCTCTCCCCATACAACTCTCCGTATATACCTTCTTCTACGGCACACCTTTCTCTCCTCTTCACCACCTCTTCCCCATCATACCATCTTAATAAACTGTTCTCCTTCACATCGGATCTTGTCTCCCCATACCAAATTTTATTCGACCCTTCATACTCGATACCACCACTTCCCATATAATTTTCCCCATTCCAACGCCTTTCTTCCATATAACTTTTGTCTTCACAATTTAGTCTTTTCCTACCACCTCTTTTCCTTCATGCATCTTCTTTCCCTTGAATCACCTCATCTCCTTTTACCACCTCTTTTCAATCATTTAACTATTTTGTCTCCCTGACCAAATTTCCCTCCCACACCACTTCTCCATACCACTCATCACCTTTAAACTGACATTCTTCCGTACACCATTCTTTATCTCACCTTGGGGAACACAATTTTCATGGAGTTTTATTGAGTACATAATTACCGGAAGGGCTTTTTCTGCTCGGTTTTGCTGGTCCCTTTCAATACCTTTCCCCCCATTTTGGATTTGCCTTTGCTCTCACTGGTATGAAGTCCAACGGACTTGTCCTCTTCCTCGGGACAGTCAGCCAGAGAACTTTTCCTTCTGGCTAGAGCCGAAGGTCTAGGTTCTAGTTTAGTGAACAACTGCATGATGATAATGTTAATGGGGAACATGATGAGACCACTCTCTATTCCAATGATGATGTCGGACAGAGACAGTGTGATGCCGCCAGAACTCAACTGGTCAGCTGGATCGTCTGTTGATATCCCATGGAACATGAGACTGGTCAACATGGTCATCAGGAGAAGGGACAGAGCACAGGACAGGCGTTGTACACGGGTAAAGGGGCTGGTCAAAAACAAATTAACAAATGTAATAAAGATAATAGAACATGCACTGTAGAGGTTAAATAAGACATGTTGTATGTATGCTAATTTGGAGACAATTCAAAACAACTTAAAACAAGTTATTTGGAAATTATATGTTGGTCAGGTACAAACCTGTGTAACAGAAGTCAAAAAGACGATCTCTATAACGATTAGGATACTGAAATAGTTGATCAAAGGTTAAGGGATAGTAAAAAAATATTATCCAAAGATAATAGGATAATAAGGCAGGCATTGTATACTGATAAAGGGGAGAATCCAACAGAGCATAAGTTTAGGATAATAGATAAACACCAATGTAAAGATGGAATAGGTGAAAAAGAAATACTCTCCAAAGCGTCCAATGAGTGGGTACAGAAGTATTACCCCGACTCTGAAGACGTCCAATATTCGGTCACTATGATAATGAGATACAGCAGGTTGGTTATCATCTCCTATATGGGACATACCTTTGATACTGCAGGTTGGTTATCATCTCCTATATGGGTCATACCTTCAATACAGCAGGTTGGTTATCATCTCCTATATGGGACATACCTTCGATACAGCAGGTTGGTTAACATCTCCTATATGGGACATACCTTCAATACAGCAGGTTGGTTATCATCTCCTATATGGGACATACCTTTGATACAGCAGGTTGGTTATCATCTCCAATATGGGCATACCTTCGATACAGCAAGTTGCGTCAGACCTTCGTTGCAGCAGGTTAGTTATCATCTCCTATATGGGACATACCTTCAATACAGCAGGTTGGTTATCATCTCCTATATGGGCATACCTTCGATACAGCAGGTTGGGTCATACCTTCGATACAGCAGGTTAGTTATCATCTCCTATATGGGACATACATTTGATACAGCAGGTTGGGACATACCTTAGATACAGCAGGTTGGTTATCATCTCCTATATGGGACATACCTTCAATACAGCAGGTTAGTTATCATCTCCTATATGGGACATACATTTGATACAGCAGGTTGGGACATACCTTAGATACAGCAGGTTGGTTATCATCTCCTATATGGGATATACCTTAGATACAGAAGGTTAGTTATCATCTTCTATTTGGGACATACCTTCGATAATGCAGGTTGGTTATCATCTCCGATATGGGACATACCTTAAATACAGCAGGTTAGGTATCATCTCCTATATGGGACATACCTTCGATACAGCAGGTTAGTTATCATCTTCTATATGGGACATACCTTCGATAAAGCAGGTTGGTTATCATCTCCTATATGGGACATACCTTAGATACAGCAGGTTAGTTATCCTCTCCTATATGGGACTTACCTTCGATACAGCAGGCTAGTTATCAACTCCTATATCGGACATACCTTACATAAAGCAGGTTGGGACATACCTTCAATCCAGCAGGTTGGGACATACCTTCAATCCAGCAGGTTGGGACATACCTTCTATACAGCAGGTTAGTCATCATCTCCTATATGAGACATACCTTAGATACTGCAGGTTAGTTATCATGTCCTATATGGGACATACCTCTGATACAGCAGGTTGGTGATACTCTCCTATATGGGACATGCCTTCGATAAAGCAGGTTGCTTATCATCTCCTATAGGGGAGATACCGTAGATACAGCAGGTTATTTATCTCCTATATGGAACATACCTTCAATACAGCAGGTTGGCTATCATCTCCTATATTGGACATACCTTAGATACAGAAGGTTAGTTATCATCTTCTATTTGGGACATACCTTCAATACAGCAGGTTGGTTATCATCTACTATATGGGACATACCTGCGATACAGCAGGTTAGTTATCATCTCCTATATGGGACATACCTTCCATACAGCAGGTTGGGACATACCTTAGATACAGCAGGTTAGTTATCATCTCCTATATGGGACATACCTTAGATACAGCAGGTTGGTTATCATCTCCTATATGGGACATACCTTCAATACAGCAGGTTGGGACATACCTTCGATACAGCAGGTTAGTTATCATCTCCTATATTGGACATACCTTAGATACAGCAGGTTAGTTATCATCTCCTATATGGGACATACCTTAGGTACAGCAGGTTAGTTATCATCTCCTATATGGGATATGGGACATACCTTCGATACAGCAGGTTAGTTATCATCTCCTATATGGGACATACCTTCGATAAGGGATACTGTATCATATATCTTACCTGTCATTATGTTTCCTGCTAAACTTATGAAATTGGTTAAGGACCATATTATGAAACCATGAGATTTCTACAAACTGGTGTGATTCCGTTGGAAAACCGTACCTGTATTTTATATCATATATAAGAACGCATCTACCAGGAAAATCTTGATACTAGAACAAGAGGCCCAGTTGGCCTGTATCGCTCAGCTGGATGATAAAGCAACCATGGGAAATTATTACATAAAATCCCTCAAATGGTACAGAGAAAGAAGGATTTTGAAGACTTAAACCTCAAATTCACCAATTTGGCCCTGCAACTCTGCACCCAGAGGGGCTACGACCTCCATTTATACAAAATTTAGTTGCCTTTGCCCAAGAATGCTCCAGGCCTAATTTGGATAAAATCCCTCCAATGGCACAGAAGGAAAAGGATTTTAAAGATTTAAACATAAAATTCCCCTATTGAGCCCTGCCCCCAAAGGGGCCACAACCACTGTTTATACAAAATTGAGTCCCCTTGGCCCAAGGCTGCTCCAGACCAAATCAGGATAAAATCCCTTTATCCCTACTGTAGAAGAAGCATTTTAAAGATTTACCACTATTTCCCTTATTCTGACCCACCCCTCTGATCCAGGGGGCCCACAACCACAATCTATACAAATTTCAGTCCCCTTTGACCAATGATGCTCTAGACTAAATTAGGATAATATTCCTTAAAGATTTTACCTCTATTTCTCCTATTGGGTCCCGCCCCACTGCCACCAGGGGGGCTACACCAACCGTTTATACAAAATTGAGTCCCCTTGCAAGAAGGATGCTCTAGAAATAATTGGAATAAAATCCCTTCATCTGTATGCATGGTAGAAAGGATTTCAAAGCTTTTACCTCTATTTCCCCTATTTGACCCCGCCCCTCTGCCCCCAGGAGGACCACAGTCACTGTTTATACAAAATTAAATGCCCTTGGCCTAAGGGTGCTTCAGACCAAATTAAGTCAAAATCTACTGGGCCTTTCAGGACAAGTAGTGTTTTAAACGAAAAGGTTGGCGAACAGACGACGGATGCCGCACCATGGGATAAGCTCCACCGGTCCTTCAGGCCAGGTGAGCTAAAAATCAACTGTGACATGAAAACCCCATCGCTCACCTGTTTATTTTGTTACATGCAACTGACATATAGGTAACTTAAGACCAATTTTAGTAACTAGAACACAAGACATTTTAACATCTCTTAAACAGTTCTGAAGATATTGTTGTTTTAATTTTAAAGCTTTTTACCCATATTGACCTTTGACTCCCGATTTGCACTTACAGTTGACCTTTGACCTCATTACTGTAATAATTTAAAGGAAACAATTCACACAGCTGGTCTAAATAACATACCCGAGTATCATGACTCTAGTCCAAATGGTTCTTAGGATATTGTTGTTTGAAGTTTTTAACATAATTGACCCCTGTGACCTTGAAAGTAGGTCAAGGGAATTTTAATGAGGAAACTTTATAACACTTTATCCCAGGTACCTACTGGCCAACTATCATGACCCTAAAAGTCTTATGGAATTTGAGAAGAAGATTGTTGAAGCTTTTAACCAAAGTTGACATTTGACCCCCGACTAGCATTTAATTTTGACCTTTGACCTCATTACTGTAATTGAGAAAAAATTTCGCACTGCTGGTCTTACATAACATACCCAAGTATCATGACTCTAGTTCAAATAGTTCTTAGGATATTGTTAATTGTAAAATTTTAACATATTTGACCGCTGTGACTTTGAAAGTAGGTCAAGGTCATTTTAATGAGGAAACTTTATATCACTCCATCCCAGGTACCTACTCGCCAAATATTATGACCCTAGGTCCTACAGTTCTTCAGAAGAAGTTGTTCAAAAGAAAAAGCTGACGGCTGGACGCTGGAGTACGGCATGGGCTCACATGGCCCTTTGGGCCAGGTGAGCTAATAACCGGTGATAGAAAAAACACCCATTAATCATGAACTTTAAGAGTAATTATTCCCATACAGCTTCGTACTGAGAAGTTGCCTTTGAAATGTGTATAGATGTTTTGTTGAAATAGTCTTTAAGCAAACTGAACAACCATGATAACAAGAGCTCATGCTCAATAGGGTCTGTTAGTTACACCTCATAGGGCTACTCTTCCTTTTTACATCAATTGATTTCAAGGTCCAAGAGAATAATCTTGCTGCATACTAGTGCATAGCAAATTGGGTTGAGATCTGCATATGCCTATGTGTTTATAGGGTGGAGTGACTTAGTCCAGAAGGGGACAGGGACCGACCTATGGCTTTATTCTGGTAGCATAAATGTGCTTATTTCTTCATGCCCTGCAAGCAGCTGTATAAATCAGTTAGATGTTATGACCATGGTACTAAGTCATCAATTTTTCACAAAGCTGAATCCTTTGGACAGTCATGATAACACGAGTTGCATCAATTGTCATGTCTAGCAATTGTACAAATATGGCTAAAGAGTGGGGATCTCAACCATCTCCATGTTATGACAGAGACTGAGTTCTCATCTACAGGCAGGACCCTAGCTAATGGAATCAATTGGCAGTGTATAGGAGTAATCGTTTCTTCAAATCAAGAAAATGCAGGCCAGTATATGCTTAATTCCCTTTAGCTAATCCTGGTAGCAGGAGTGTGTTAATATTGTAATACTTTAGCAGTAGTATGAATGTTAGAGTCTCAACCATTTCCATATTAGGTCACAGAGACCACGTCTAAAGGAGCAGAGCAGGACCCCAAACATATCCTTGCAAATGACTGTATGCACTTCTTCCTGCCTAGGAAGATCATTGCAATTTAGCATGAATATCAACTACTTCCCTGTCGTGACAAAGGGGATAGTTCCAAATTTCATGATTGCATCGTTAATTTATAAAGTAAAATAAAAAGTTGATTTGTTTGATGTACCTGTAGGCTGGACATGAGATGATACTAATCCAAAGGTGGTTGTTCTGTAGGTCTTTACTAGACTGGATACCAAACTGATAGAGCGAGTTTTGTACAAGGTCCTCCGGGGTCAATGCATGAATTTCTACCTTGATCCGTCCAACCCCTCGGTCGACAGCCAGCCAGTCATTGTACAAGAAATGCCATATCTTATCTGTTTGGATATCTCTAACCACAATCTGTTTCAGAAACCTAAAAAATTTGGTAAAATCAAATAGATTATATTTTGAGCAGAGTTGTTATTGCAGTTCATTCCATGTATTGCCACACTATATTGACCTGTGTTGACCTTCTATTACCATATTAATAACAGAGGGGTTAATATTCAAATTGAGATCATAGGTAGATACATAGTAGAAAAGAGTGATAATCAAAGTTACAGGTGAAACAGTTCCGATGTCCCTATAGATGTGTAAACTGCACTCTGAAACAGTGGACATGGACACCTACCTGAAAATGTATGGAATAGCCCGATATAAATATTCCAAGAAAAAGTTCAATGTGACAGGTTATTTAGTTCAAGTGACTATACACATATCTGTTTTAATAAAATTAGGATCAGTTTCGAACATATTAAATTGTAATTCTATTTATTCAAAAAGGTAGAATTCTATTAATTCAAAAGGTAGAATAGGTACTAATCCTACATTTCAGTATGAATGGATACCATTGGTAAGTTACATGTAAGTTAGCCTGAGAAAATCTAGTGGTACATTAACTCACTCCCCCCTGAAGACACATTTAAACTCTTCTAATTCAAAGGTTGGAATAGCTCATTATAAAATTTGAGGGGTGAATGAGTTAAGGTAATATTAACAGAAAGCCTCGTGTGGAAGTCACCTTCAGTGGCTCTACCTATCACTGCTGGGTAGTTGGCCAATACAATGTTGCCTAGATGGCCACAATAACCCCTCTCCCCGTCGCCTATTGTCTCTTGCTTACTGATTTGTTTGGTTTTCTCTACAACCTCGCCATTTTCACCATGGATGGTACTCAAAGTTTACCGAGTCTTTCTCTGTTGTTGTGGATGCATTGATATCACTTCTTCTGATACAAAGTCTTATACGTTCTTAAAATTTCTTTCCTATTTTCAAACAAACATCATACTTGTTTAAACCAGAATCGTAAACCAAAGGCGACATAATAACCTCATGTCCTTAGAAATACGGCCAATAAAGAATGGACTTTACATATCAAGATGATCAGGTGTACTGGTTCTATTCCAATTTGTCAAAGAGTTGGAGACGGGCAGTCTGTGCCAAGTGAGCTTACAAGTCCTACCACTAAGTCCTAGCTACCATTTGTTGACCATAAGAGAGGTATGATTTGATTAATCAGTGGAATTGAACTACCCACCATGCAGGATTTTCACCAGAGTTGTCGTGCCATACCACGATACTCTGTAATTCTCCAAGGCTGAGTGGTGTGGTCAGCACAAACCAATCCTCGGCCCCAGTTTGAAAGTGCTGGACAATACCATCAGACAACAGGTGTTTAGAGCTGAAACCTTTGCTGCCATGGAGACACATAAAAACATTGGAGGTTGTTCCTGCCCTTCTCCACCAGCCTGTCACAAATCCAACCACATACACATATTTGTCCTCAGCACAGTTGTCCTCCAGCACATTGACACCTCCCTAAATAAAATCATTACAAGTTGTGTAGCCTCTAGCAATTTATTACACCATCATAATTATAATCTTAACAATTTGAGAAGCTTCAAACACATCCCCCAAATAAGTATTATCACAACTTGTGCGGCTTCACACACCTCCCTCAACAACAAAAATGTTGATTTGTCTCAATACACCTATTTCTCCTTTAACATAATAAGTTTTATAGCCTTCAAAATACATATGAGACTTTATTTTGAAAGCTTCAAGCATTCAAGCAGCTGTTGGAAGGTCACTGGTTTTAAATACATTGTAAAGTGGCAGTGTTCATTGATATATTTGTATGTAATAAGTATAACCTATTTATTCACAGATTTAAAGATCTGCTAATCCAAGGAAAATCAACAAGGAAATATTCATAAAAAATCTCCTATAACAATGTTCTTGTTATAAGTCCAGTGAATAAGAATAAACTTTCCAGGTCATGAAAAGCCCAATTGCCATTTGATATTCTGTCTTCTATTTAATGAGCTTGAACATAAGTAAATGCCTCAAAATACTGCTTTTCTATCATTGAGTGGGGTTTTGCAACATGATCTATGTTTTATCAAATACTCCTCTTCTGGCCCTGAGTAATTGTTGTTATGTTTTGGACAAACACACAAAGATGGCCAAATGTCATGAGAGGCTGAGATCTGTTCACTGTCCTGTCCCCCAACCTACTAATGATAACTAAATATGATATAGATATCATGCTCTCTAGGTCTGCACTGGTGCTGATTTGGGTTATTTCATTGTCCTCTCATTTGCAGGGGCATATTGTTTTACTTAATCTCAATTCCATTAAGTCAGTTTAACTAATTAAAGTGGCCCATGTGTTTCTGTATTCTGAACTATGCCTGGAACAGACAAAATTTGAACTTTTGATCTATGCTCCACAATCAAGGTATCTGGTGACTGGAGACACTTCACGTCAGACAAAGGTTGAACTCTAGACCTTACCTATGCTCAACCATCAAGGTATCTGGAGACACTTCACACCAGACAAAGGTTGAACTCTAGACCTTACTTTTGCTCAACAATCAAGGTATCTGGTGACTGGAGACACTTCACACCAGACAAAGGTTGAACTCTAGACCTTACCTATGCTCCACAATCAAGGTATCTGGTGACTGGAGACACTTCACACCAGACAAAGGTTGAACTCTAGACCTTACCTATGCTCCACAATCAAGGTATCTGGTGACTGGAGACACTTCACACCAGACAAAGGTTGAACTCTAGACCTTACCTATGCTCCACAATCAAGGTATCTGGTGACTGGAGACACTTCACACCAGACAAAGGTTGAACTCTAGACCTTACCTATGCTCCACAATCAAGGTATCTGGTGACTGGAGACACTTCACACCAGACAAAGGTTGAACTCTAGACCTTACCTATGCTCCACAATCAAGGTATCTGGTGACTGGAGACACTTCACACCAGACAAAGGTTGAACTCTAGACCTTACCTATGCTCCACAATCAAGGTATCTGGTGACTGGAGACACTTCACACCAGACAAAGGTTGAACTCTAGACCTTACCTATGCTCCACAATCAAGGTATCTGGTGACTGGAGACACTTCACACCAGACAAAGGTTGAACTCTAGACCTTACCTATGCTCCACAATCAAGGTATCTGGTGACTGGAGACACTTCACACCAGACAAAGGTTGAACTCTAGACCTTACCTATGCTCCACAATCAAGGTATCTGGTGACTGGAGACACTTCACACCAGACAAAGGTTGAACTCTAGACCTTACCTATGCTCCACAATCAAGGTATCTGGTGACTGGAGACACTTCACACCAGACAAAGGTTGAACTCTAGACCTTACCTATGCTCCACAATCAAGGTATCTGGTGACTGGAGACACTTCACACCAGACAAAGGTTGAACTCTAGACCTTACCTATGCTCCACAATCAAGGTATCTGGTGACTGGAGACACTTCACACCAGACAAAGGTTGAACTCTAGACCTTACCTATGCTCCACAATCAAGGTATCTGGTGACTGGAGACACTTCACACCAGACAAAGGTTGAACTCTAGACCTTACCTATGCTCCACAATCAAGGTATCTGGTGACTGGAGACACTTCACACCAGACAAAGGTTGAACTCTAGACCTTACCTATGCTCCACAATCAAGGTATCTGGTGACTGGAGACACTTCACACCAGACAAAGGTTGAACTCTAGACCTTACCTATGCTCCACAATCAAGGTATCTGGTGACTGGAGACACTTCACACCAGACAAAGGTTGAACTCTAGACCTTACCTATGCTCCACAATCAAGGTATCTGGTGACTGGAGACACTTCACACCAGACAAAGGTTGAACTCTAGACCTTACCTATGCTCCACAATCAAGGTATCTGGTGACTGGAGACACTTCACACCAGACAAAGGTTGAACTCTAGACCTTACCTATG
This sequence comes from Mizuhopecten yessoensis, assembly GCF_002113885.1. Lineage (NCBI taxonomy): Eukaryota > Metazoa > Mollusca > Bivalvia > Pectinida > Pectinidae > Mizuhopecten > Mizuhopecten yessoensis. The sequence goes on along the minus strand of NW_018479772.1, from coordinate 2,525 downwards.
CTCCACAATCAAGGTATCTGGTGACTGGAGACACTTCACACCAGACAAAGGTTGAACTCTAGACCTTACCTATGCTCCACAATCAAGGTATCTGGTGACTGGAGACACTTCACACCAGACAAAGGTTGAACTCTAGACCTTACCTATGCTCCACAATCAAGGTATCTGGTGACTGGAGACACTTCACACCAGACAAAGGTTGAACTCTAGACCTTACCTATGCTCCACAATCAAGGTATCTGGTGACTGGAGACACTTCACACCAGACAAAGGTTGAACTCTAGACCTTACCTATGCTCCACAATCAAGGTATCTGGTGACTGGAGACACTTCACACCAGACAAAGGTTGAACTCTAGACCTTACCTATGCTCCACAATCAAGGTATCTGGTGACTGGAGACACTTCACACCAGACAAAGGTTGAACTCTAGACCTTACCTATGCTCCACAATCAAGGTATCTGGTGACTGGAGACACTTCACACCAGACAAAGGTTGAACTCTAGACCTTACCTATGCTCCACAATCAAGGTATCTGGTGACTGGAGACACTTCACACCAGACAAAGGTTGAACTCTAGACCTTACCTATGCTCCACAATCAAGGTATCTGGTGACTGGAGACACTTCACACCAGACAAAGGTTGAACTCTAGACCTTACCTATGCTCCACAATCAAGGTATCTGGTGACTGGAGACACTTCACACCAGACAAAGGTTGAACTCTAGACCTTACCTATGCTCCACAATCAAGGTATCTGGTGACTGGAGACACTTCACACCAGACAAAGGTTGAACTCTAGACCTTACCTATGCTCCACAATCAAGGTATCTGGTGACTGGAGACACTTCACACCAGACAAAGGTTGAACTCTAGACCTTACCTATGCTCCGCAATCAAGGTATCTGGTGACTGGAGATACTTCACACCAGACAAAGGGTGAACTCTAGACCTTACCTATGCTCAACGATCAAGGTTTCCGGTGAATAGAGACACTTCACACCAGACAAAGGTTGAAATCTAGACCTTACCTATGCTCAACAAACTTTGATATCTAAGTGATAACAGACACCAATGACTAACCTTCATGCTTTCGACCTTGTCTTTGCGTCGCGCCCATACCAGCATGATTAGGTAGAGACACCACACAATCAGTACTGTAATCACAATGACTGGATTGTCAAAGAAGGTCAAGAAGAGAGTTGCATCAGCAATAGGGTCAACCAGGTTAGGCACTACAATAAAGCCTGCAGCGAAAGAGGTCAAGTGGTAGCAGGAGCAAGTCATTGTCTTCAGGTTTTTCGGAGGGGAAATCTGTCAAGGAAAAAACAGCATTGCAGCATGATTCAACAAACAAGTCAAACGAATTTTGTAGGAATTATGTTCAAAACATAATATAATGACTTTCTTACTGCAGGGAAATGTGCTAAAAACTGTGCTAGTAAAATATAAGAAATTAAGCAAGCACCTAATTGAAAATTTAATATGTATATTTACTGCACCATATGGCCATTTTGTCCTTTTCAGTGGCAAAAGAAAAAAGAATGAAATCCATTTGAGAAGTATTCAACAACAGGTTCATTGGACCTGTATCGCTCACCTGGTTTTATATTTAAGTCATTACAACTGAATGCATTAGTACATCTTCATATGAAATTTCCTCAAATCCAGACAAGATCTATGTTCTAATCCAACTGGGACAACAATATCTGACTTTCAACTAATCAGGGGGCTCCATTGAGTTGCCATGTTAACATATTTTGAAATAAGTAATATGTCATATTACAGGGTGTAATTAAACAATACTTTAATTTTCATTCAACTATAAGCTTTTATAAACCTAGAAACCAATTTTTACCAATTTATGAAAACTACACCAAAGAATATGATAATCTAGCTGTACCATTTCTTAGGACCGCAGGGGTCAAATCAATCTCATTCAATTAAGAAATGTTTGCAGGCAATTAGGGGATATTAGCGTCTTCCTAGCCCCAGTGGTCGAACCAGTCTCATTTATTTAGGAAATGATTGCTCTCCCTCAATGAAGTTTCAGAGCAAATTTGGTTGAAATCCTACTTGGCGTTTAGGAGGAGATAGGTTTTAAAGAAAAAGTTGACAACGGACGCTGCGCCACGGCATAAGCTCACTTGCCCTTCGGGCAGGTGAGCTAAAAACATAGTATACACCGTAAAAAATTAATGTCCCTCTCAATACTATTAATCAAAGCTAAACACTTGAAGAATTTAATAAAACACCACATATAATGTGCAATCCTACACCTTTATGAATGCTACTGTTTGGAGGAGTAGATTATGGCTAAGGTATTTTCCATGCAAAGCTATAGAGTCTGTTGAAATGGAGATGTTTGAGTTTATTGCAACGTCTTTGTGACTTATTGTGTAAAAAGCAGTTATTATTCTAGTTCTGGTCTTGTGTGCCAGATAAATTTACTTTAAAGTTCAAAGGTTGCCCTATGAAATCTGAGATATGTACCTGACAGCCATCAGTTGACCACTGATCCCTGA
>NW_018479771.1:8054-41373 GCF_002113885.1 Mizuhopecten yessoensis | reverse complement strand
CCCCTTACCATTCTACATGTTACCCCTTACTATTCAACATGTTACCCCCGATCATTCTACATGTTGCCCCTTACCATTCTGACGTCACGAGTACACGCGACCGTTCCCGGCAAAAAATATAGTTCGTGGAAATAAATACACAATCATCAATTTAATTTTAACAATTTAATCAATATATTCCAGCGTGAGAATATTCACCTTTATGCAACATAACTACATAACCTGTTGCGAGGTACAATAATCATCGGTCAAAACGACGTCATTTAGTCACGACGTCACGAACATGTTCTTCATATCACTACAGCAATGGGAATGATGTGAGAATTACGATAAGAGGTCTTTCTATTTTGTTTGGTAAGGTTATATAGTGGCAACGCAGAGCAAATGGAAAGACTTGTAACTCGACTGTTTACATGATCATGTTGGAAAGTTATATATGTACATATACATTTGCATTGCAAACCTAACCTATTTGAAAGCTTTATCGTTGATGGCACTTTAAATGCCATGCTTTTGTTTGTTTGTTTGTTTATGTTTAACGGCCCATCGACGGCTGTAGTCATTTAGGGCCATAGTGATTTATTTATTTGTCTTATTATTTTAACAAACATGTGAGTAGCGAAGATAAAATCAGATAAAATGGTTGATTTTAAAAGCATTCGCATTGTATGTGTAAATAATAAAAAATAAAAAAGAGGGTTAAAATAATAAAAGAGATAAAGAATAGATGATATGGAGTATGTGATATATATATAACGTCAAAAAGGGTAAGGTGGGTTAAAAGACATCAGAGTCTAAAAAATAGACCGATGTCTTTCAAATAGTTAAATAATGCCTTCGAGTCCACGGAACTGAAAAGAGTTTTCATATCCGGGACTCGAAAGTAGTTATCACGAATGTGTTTAAAATCGGAACATTCTATTAAAAAATGTTCCACTGTAAATGGAGTGTCACATGCGTGGCATGAAGGTAGATCTTCTCTGTCCGTCAGTATGAGAAAGGACTCGTATAATGTTTAACGCATTGGAACACTTATCCTTCAGGTATTTTATATGTGGTATGAAAGAGAAATTTTGTCTGTTCAGCAACAGGAATTCTAGTGCCATCGAGTGTTAGATTTGGGTCATTGTGTGGTTTTCGTTTTTGACAGAAATGCATGCACACAGTTTTGGATTTAGAGAATTTGAAGCCGTTTTCGTCTGCCAAATTTTGTAGTTTGTTTAAACTCTGTTGAAGTTGTCGTTCTATCGTGTGCATGTTCTTAGATCTGTAACAGATCAAGAAGTCATCCACAAATAACGACCCTTCTGTTGATTGACCAAGACATTTGACTATATCATTGATTTTAAGACCAAACAGTGTGACTGATAGGATTCCACCCTGTGGGACTCCCATTTCCTGTTTAGACGTTTCAGAAAAAGTTGAACCAACACGGACTTTGAAGTGTCTATCTGATAGGTAATTAGATATAAAATTGGGAAGGTTTCCACGTACGCCAAGGTCGTGAAGATCTTTCATGATGCCATACTGCCATGTAGTATCATAGGCCTTCTCAAGATCGAAGAACACAGCGACAAGGTGTTCTTTCTTGGCGAAAGCCTCTCGAATGAACGTCTCTAATCTGATGAGATGGTCATTTGTCCCTCTTCTATTTCTAAAGCCACTTTGAAGAGGGGATATTATATCGTTGGCCTCAAGAAACCAAACCAGTCTAGTGTTTATCATTCGTTCTAAAGTTTTACATACACAACTAGTCAGAGAGATAGGACGATAGTTGTTTGGGTCAGTAGCATCCTTTCCCGGTTTTGGGATAGGTATAATTGTGGAGTTCTTCCACGAATCGGGAATCTTTCCGGAAGCGTAAACTTGGTTGAATATGTAAAGAAGGCATGTTAGTGACGAGTCCGGTAAATGCTTTAGAAATTGATATGGAATATCATCAGGACCTGAAGCAGTGTCCTTTGATTTTCTAAGCGAATCAACAAGTTCTGGTAGGGTAAATTGCTCATTATAACTTTCTTTGTTTGATGATTTGAAATTGAGCCGTTTCTTTTCTACTGCAAAATAACTGTTGCAGCCTGGCTTTTGAAAAGTCTAAATTATGCGGTGTCCTATATCCCTAAAATTCTGTATAAAAATGAGCAATGTCACTACAGACACTGAAGTGGCTTTTGTTGATCTTTTATTTTAATTTTACAATTTGTCCGTGTTAAGTCGGGTCCTGTTTGGTTGACATTTAGATATTGGCCGCTTTTGTTTAGATTCGGTATGCAGATGTGTTATGGCATTGTGATTATTTTTGAAGCATCATTAACGACTACATGGTTAGTTTTGGCGCCTTATGTAACTGTCCCTGTAACAACTAGATATTGTAATAATTTTGTGATTAAAAAATGAAATGTTTGTATCCTTCCGTAGCAACTGATTTCACTTCTGCTTTAGTAAGCTCATGTTGTGTAAAATGTTCGTGGTCTTTGTTCCTTAAGTTACCTAAGTCAATGGAATCCATTTTGGTTGATTATGTCTTGTGTTAAATAGGATTGACATATTATCTATATATACGGTATATCTCGCGCAAATTTTGGTTTAAAAGTGATTCTATGTTTCGAATATCTCCAGTAGAATTCAAACAAAATCAGTTATTCTGATTCGAAAATAAATAAACGATAAATGAACAACAGGTATTGCTATTTAAGAAGTGTTCATTCTCTCACAATTTAGGCGAACTGGATTGTTTTTGAATGTGTTTAAGAATGTGTGTGCACGTGCATTGTATTTGCGCGCATGTGCGTGTGCCTGTGTGCTGCACGCTATGCGTTCCAGGTGTGTAATAACCAGTTTGACAGACGTGTTACTGATACAACAAGCCACGTAATCGAGCAACACTATTTTTTTTATAGTCTAATCGAACATGTGAAGATATTTGAAGATTTCTGCTTCGTATCTCAAAAGTGAATGAATGAAAAAAGTGATAGATAAATCAATCAATAAATATTAGGTATGCTTATGGCAAGCCAAGTTGTCATTTATGCATGGAGCAATGTTGATCCAGTACTTAACCAAATTATATAAGATATCTTATTTAATTATATAAGATATCTTATATACTTTATGAGATATCTTATATACTTTATAAGATATCTTATATAATAAATGAGATATCTTATATATTTTATAAGATATCTTATATACCTTTCTTTATAAGATATCTCATAAAAGATATAAGATATCTTATATATTATATAAGATATCTCATAAAAGATATAAGATATCTTATAAAGAAAATTAAATGAGATATCTTATATCTTTTAGAAGATATCTTATATAATATATAAGATATCTTATAAACAAAATTAAATGAGATATCTTATATAATTCGGTTATAAGATATCTTATAAAGAACGAGATTTGAATTTGAGATAATAAACCCTCCTCCACAGCGCTCGGTAAAGCATTAAATCGAAAGCCTTAGTTTCGTACGTATCTCTTAACCGGAAATGAAGTATGTGAAAGTGAAAGTAGGAGTTTAATGCCACCAAATAGGTCTGGTTATAGCGGTATTAACATTATTTTAAAAGGTTAAGCTTTATAAAGTAGATGGGGGGTAAGTGGTGGAGAAATGGATGTTCCTATGTATTTCATAACTGAAGGAAAACGATCCTACTGCATGTATTACTTACAATTTATTCATTAAAATGTTTTATCTTGATTTTCTTCACGGATTTCCTCTAAATGTTTTTAAAGAAATTTGATAAAATTGTAATATTACCCGTACAAATTCACAGACAGGTAATTGACATTAAACATATTAGGAACATTTATTAATTGTTTCGGCTGCTTATCACAGACCGCATTAAAGCCATTTTGGTCTCTGTGGAGTATAACATATAGATAGACATGGGGACATTTTTTTTTATTTACTGTTTCAGACTGGTCATACACCTGTATTTATTATCACAGACAGGCTATGTATCTTTAATTATATTGTTTCAGATAAAATTGTTTTAACTATCACAGACATTAAAGAACATACTTATGTATTTGTAATTCTATGTTCTATCAATATACTGTAATGTAAGGAACATTAATTCATTGTTTCAAACTGGTTATAAACTTGTATTTACTTATACTATTACAGACAAGAAGTAATATTTCATTATTTGATACATATGTATACAGATAAGTGATATTTCATCATCAGGTGCATGTTCTTTAAAGTCTTTGAGATATTGATCACTTATAAGATATATTTTGTAGAGATACAATTGTATTTTGTGACCTAAAAGGCATTTCACACAAGCCAGATACATGGTAACACTTACAGCATGTCTGTAGTAGTAATTACATGTGTAATACCTGTCTGTGATAGTATATACATGTGTAATACCTGTCTGTGATAATATATGCATGTGTAATAACTGTCTATAGTAGTAATTACATGTGTATTACCTGTCTGTGATAGTATATACATGTGTAATACCTGTCTGTGATAGTAAATGCATGTGTATGATCTGTCTGTGGTAGTAAATACATGTGCAATACCTGTCTGTGATAGTATATTCATGTGTAATACATGTATGTAGTAGTACATGTTTAATACCTGTCTGTAGTAGTATTTATGTGTAATACCTATCTGTGATAGTATATGCATGTGTAGTACCTGTCTGTAGTTGTAATTACATGTGTAATACCTATCTGTGATAATATATACATGTGTAATACCTGTCTGTAGTAGTAACTACATGTGTAATACCTATCTGTGATAATATATACATGTGTAATACCTGTCAGTAGTAGTAACTACATGTGTTATACCTGGATGTAGTAATATATATATATATAATATATTGCTGAGCATCAAAACTTGGATACACTTTTGTTAGAAAGACTTGTCCTAACTCAGTGCCTCTTGTTTATTATAAAACACAACAAAGATATCTTTATAAAGAAATATTGAGAAGGTTATATAATGATTTGTATACAGATTATACAAACTAGTAAACAGGGTAAATAAGAAGTGGTTTACAGAGTATATAAAGAATGGTATATAGAGAGTGGTATACAGGGTACATAAAAAGTCCTTATTTATTTAGTAAGGGTATCCTCTATAATACAGCCTCATTGCATAAGGTACCTGTATTTATCATCTCTATTATATATAGTGTATTGACTCATTTTCCAGAAGATACAATGTACATGATACAAAGTATATACATGGTATATTTCCGGTAAAGAGGAAAATAAGACATTTCATCTTCAAAAACCTGTAATTGTAGCATATCTCAGGTCTGAAAAAAACAGAGGCAAATCAGTCACTGGGCCAGAGCATTTGGGTGCCAATAGAGGAAGTTTGGGTGTAAAGATAATTAAGATCCCCCACCATGTAACCATCTGAATACATCCATGCTTACATGATTGGCGCCAGGGTCCTGCCCTGCCACAAGGGGCTTATAGTCCCCAAATTTTACATGAAATCAGTAAAGATCCCATCCAAATGCTGCTGGGCATGCAGAGGAAAAACACTCATGATACCAAGATAGTCCCTAATGGAGCCCACCCCATCCCTGAGGACTTACTCCTTCAGTCATAACATGGAAATTGTTGAGATCCCCAAGCTGATATTTCCTGTATGGTAAGAGGTAATCAACAACTTTTAATGAAAAATATTATTCCAGGTGAGCTATTAATAATGTGCCTGTGCTTCTTGTTCTTGAGAGGCCACAATAAGGGAACATAAATGGGAAACTCCAGCACAAGCAAACATGTTATATTTCCTGTGCATGCAATCAATATGAACCAATATCAGACAACTATTATAAAGATGAGGTACCTTACCTACAGAGAATATGGACCTTACATATACCTCATGTATATGTGCATGCATACAAGATGTACTTGATGTATAGGTGTAATCTGATGTATAGAAGGTATATATATACCTGATGCATGGAAGGTGTATATATATACCTGACCTATAGGAGGTGTATACCTGATGTATAGAAGGTATATATACCTGATGCATGGAAGGTGTATACCTGACCTATAGGAGGTGTATACATGATGTATAGAAGGTATATATACCTGATGCATGGAAGGTGTATACCTGACCTATAGGAGGTGTATACATGATGTATAGAAGGTATATACCTGATGTTTAGAAGGTGTATATCTGATGTATATGAGGTGTATATCTTAAGGTTTTTTTTTTCAATTGTCGCCCTTTTACTCTTGGGGAGGGGATACATTTACATGATGTGATCATGTGGACGCTAAGGGCCTGAGGGGCGGAGCCAAAAGGGGCCAAAATAGCTCAAACAATAATTGTCTACTTCCAGATCCAGATATGTTAAAAAACCTTCTCATGGATGGAAATATCCTGATGTGCTTAATCAAAATGTGAATTTCACAACCCCTTGGGTACTAATTCCTCCCTGGTGAGGGGCAAAATTCCCTGCTATACATATATATATATGTAATTTTTATTTTTGACATATCACAACAACAAATAACAATTGCATTACAACTCAGGTGACCTGTTAGGCCCATGGGGCTCTTGTTTTAAAGTACTGTATTAGTTGGATGTGTTGATATTGGCTTCCACTAATAATCCCACTACTTACCTATAATTAGATGTGGGTTACAGGGACATGTCACATGCTTATTAAGTGTGCTGCAAAATATATATATATACTGTGATGCCCATTCATTATATATAATATCTTCCATTGTATATATAAACGAGTACCTGGTAGTATTTGACATGTCCCTATAGACTTAAGGTTATGGAATTATGCACTATAGAAATATTCAAATTTCAAATATTTCATATCAATATGGATTGAGTGTCGGTGCTATATATTTAAAAAAAAAACTGTTCAAAACAGTTGATTCTCAAACAGAATTTGTTCTGTATCAAAAAAAAAAATGTTTTTGGGCTGAAATATCTATCCTAGATGTTATTATTAAAAAGAGTTATACAATACTTATCCACAAGTTTTTGAGTCTTGAACCCAAATGTTAAGCACATGTATCAGTAAACTGAATATTTCTCTTGGAATCTGCTTCAAACTTTGGGGGAAAAGTCCTATTTGTACCATATGCTCCCCTGAGTGATAAAATTAATTTGGAAAAGGAACTGAAATACAAGACATTCTTCATTTTTGAAATTATATCTAAGTTCCCTAAGTTTATGATCTAGTGCCAGTCACTTTTCATAAATAAAGATGATGAGATTAATTTAATATAATAAAATAACCTTGCTATAGTGATATGTACACATATATAGTATAAATATATTTTATTATGAATTTTTTCTTGGACTTAAAATTAACCTAGAGAGGTCAAGTTAGATCAAATGTAAAAATAAGCAGTTAATGTCCTGGGTATAATAAATTGTATTTCATTATAAATATTCTTCGTGTATTTTAGATTTGCTTATATCTGGTAGATTGCAAGATTCTATACCACCAGGTCTAAATTAACATATAGGACAGTCTTTGAAAAATGGGACAAAATCTAAACAAGCTACTTGGGGTGGGCGACTCACTGAGGGTAGGTTAACTAATTTGATTGGTTTGGAAGAACACTGAACAGATGTACATGTCCTTTACCTGTTAACTCACAAAATACATGAACACAAACTTTAAACCATGAATTTATAACACAGGAAAATCAGCAGAAATCAATAAATTTTGCTTACAACAAAGAAGACAAGTGATGTGAATGATAAATGTTGAATCAACTAACTCAGCTTAGCTTTCTGACATCAACTATAAGACAAGACCTCATTAATAATATAAACCAAACCCCTCCCCCCTCCCCAAATCAAACCAAACTAGAATTCTTCAACGAGGCTGTGTACGAAAAATAACATAAATCAAGATGAATTTTAAAATCTCACTTTATATTTGAGTATGTGGTGACTGATTATGACAATATTTCTGCGCTCTTACCGAGTTTGGCATCATTACACCTTCACAATATAAATCCTCAGCAAACTACTTTCATTTGTCTCATTCTGGTTGAAAATGACGTACAACAGATTAATAAATGACAGTGATTCTCACTAATAAGAACTATATCTAAACCTTTGGATTTTAGGCCAACGAAACTAAATTGTCATTTGAATAAATAAACATGTAGCAACTTCACAGACATTTTCTAAGTTCTCAATGGCTCTTTAGAACACTCGAGTTTCTTTCGGAAAAGTTTATAACTCTGGATTATTCCAGCCATTTTAGAATATATTAATGTGTGATTCCTAACACTAATATTTTAAAATGTATGCGTAAATATAATAATTAATATTTGAATATATCAACTAAAATTCTATATTGGTGTTAGTTATACTTCCTGTTGAAAAATAAGCTAGTTTTACACAGCTCCCGTTTATCGGACTCGTGATCTAAGTACAACGGGAGCAGTCATTTTCAAACATTTCTTCTTTGTCGGTCTCGCGAGAGTCTCGTTCTTTATAAGATATCTCATAAACTTTTCTTTATAAGATATCTTATATCTTTTATGAGATATCTTATATAATATATAAGATATCTTATAAAGAAAATTAATTGAGATATCTTATAAAAGATATAAGATATCTTATATATTATATAAGATATCTTATAAAAGATATAAGATATCTTATAAAGAAAAGTTTATGAGATATCTTATATCTTTTATAAGATATCTTATATCTTTTACAAGATATCTTATAAAGTATATAAGATATCTTATAAAAGATATAAGATATCTCATAAACTTAAAATAAGATATCTTATATGTTTATAAGATATCTCATATGTTTATAAGATATCTTATATAATATATAAGATATCTTATATAATATATAAGATATCTTATATAATTTGGTTAAGTACTGGATCAACATTGCTCCATGAATAAATGACAACTTGGCTTGCCATATATGCTGTACATTGAACATCTCGTAATCGTATATCATGTTAGCTCATTAAAGAAGCTCGCTCTATTCAAACAGTGAGAGATGACGACAGAAAAAAACATGGGATTGAAACAAGCATCATATGGAAACTGTCGAATGAATTAATGAAAGAAATAAAGTCTTTATTTTGGAGATACTTTTTTCCCAACAGTACCTTTATTTAAAAAGACTTTAAGTACAAACTGACTTCGTGTTTTTATCAATTCGGTTTTGGGATTCGTAGTAATCTACGTACTACTTATGTACCTACAGGACATTCTCAGAGCTAAGCGTTTATCTATTGATGGACACACATTTTATCATACCTAATTGGTTGTTGGTTCCGAGAACAATTATGTTTTGAATGTGCTATAACAAGTCATTCCTTATTCTTCATTATCTCATTTTATTCATTTCCTTTCTTGGGCAAATTAAAAATATCCCTATTTCTAACAAAGTAGTGAAGTTAAGATTCTTAATGGAAAAAAAAGTTAAAGGTATCTCCTTCCAAGTCACAATAAATGTGGAGAGTTTTATCGGACGCATATGTTGACAAGTCGCTGTCTAAAAAATACAGTTATTCATTTTTTCTTTACCACAAGACAACAATTATGTCACCTCTGATAGATGGCCTATATGAAGTATAAAACAAGTCGACTTTAAATATGATGGTTACACTTCTTACATACGTACATATATGTATACTGACTGTGTTATTTTTTTTCATTACATGTATGAAGTTTCATCACACGTAGGCGTATATGTATGTGAACATACGCGGACACCTATATGTGATATGTTGATGTATGGTAGAGTTACAGTGTATGCGTGGTGGCTATATGTATATATATATTAAGGCGTGTAAATATGAGTGGCGACTGGCCGTTTGTGTATTGGGATATATGTGTTGTTTTGATAATGTTGATTAATAAGGTGTAAATTTGTAGGCGTTTATGGGATACACTTATGTGGACACATCTGTGTAGTTGTGTAGGCCTGTATATATGTGTAAATATTTATATATAATTTGAGAGTTTGTTGCATCAACCGTGTGCCATATACATAATACGATACGTTGCATATTAAAAAAAAATCATGTGGGCGGCCTTTTCCAGCATAGACGGCACAGTGGAATGTATTTCAAGGAAGAAAGGGATGACCAGCAGGAAGATTTACGGGACGGGATGTCACAGACATTTGACAAGTTGAGTGCATAGTGAATAATAGAACCGTGTATAACTGACGCCGTCTGTGCTGGATCTGTCCCCTCTCGTGACCCGCAATACCATGAAACATTATACTATTACTTGTTAAATTTCAATGTGTGCTAACTGCAAATCTCCGAGACGATTTCATTTTTTATGTTAATTACACACACGGATATAATTATATACATTGTGATTTTTTTAATCATTTTTTTTATTTTATTTTTATTATTATATTATGTTTTCCTCTCAAATAACCATGATTATGCCATTTTCCCTGTCAATGTATTGTCACCCACCTCACCATGGTCGACTCAGTTATAAAGTCGATCATCGCTGATGCCAATTGTTGGCTTCATATCAGTAATGTTTAAAGTTTTTTTCTATGCCTTTTCGATCCTTGTGTTCTTTTCCTGTTTTTTCTTCGTGTGTCTTATTCTTCTTCCTTAATCTATTTCTTATCTCTTCTTGACTCTACTACCGCCTCCTCCCTAGGATATTCTTGTTCATCCCAGTCACCGTTGGCAGACCTCCATCAATTTTTAGTGATTTTTAATTTTGACCCTCCGTGACGGGTAATGACTTATGCGCTTCGAGGGCTGCCATAGGAAGTTTCTATTGTAAGTTAGCATGTTTACCAGTCACCCTTGTTTTTAAAAACAATTACTTCAAAAGGTTTAAAACATTAATCTCCAATCTTAACTGTCGGATCTATTTGTTGCTACTGCAGTTGTCCAACTACATCCGCAATCCATTCAGTTCAGCCTTAATTATCTTACTGATAGCTGGTGATATCCACCCTAACCCGGGGCCCTATTCTAATAGTAGCTCGGCTCCCAGTGTCCTTAGTTTGTTTCATTTAAACATTCGCAGTCTGCGTAACAAAGAAAACTATATTTGTTCCTTAATAGATGATGTTGATATTTTATGCTTTGTGAAACCCATCTTGATAATTCTATTCCAAATTCTGAACTTAAAATTGATGGTTTCTCCGAACCATTTCGTAAGGATAGAAACATGTTTGGTGGTGGGGTTGCTATGTATTTTTCTGAATCACCTGTAGCCAAGCGGAGAAACGATGTTGAAATTGGTAGCGATGAAACTATATGGTTTCAAATTAAATTTCAAAATACATTATATAGAATTTGTAACCTATATAAGCCCCCCCCCCCCCCTCTTATAATGATGATAGTTTATGGCAGCATCTGAGACACTCGCTTGATATTGCATTTGAAGAAACGACCAATATAATAATCACAGGTGATTTAAATGTTGATTTTCTAAAAACTGTTAGAGGCGATCTATCTAACATTATGTCTAACTATAATTTGACCAATATAATAACTGAACCAATTAGACAAACCGATACCTCCTCAATACTTCTTGACCCTATTATTGTTAGTGATACTGTTAATGTGTGTTTTTCTGATGTTATTGAAATTGAGCGAAATATTAGCGATCATGATTTTAAAAGAAAGGTATGGTTATACGACCAAGCTGATGTCAACAAACTTAAAGATACGATAAATACAATGTAGTATCCCTTGGTTGGCCAATCTTGCCAGCTTATGAAATGTTAATGAAATGTGCAATTTCTTTATCGAGAAATTTGTTGATGCCATTGTCAAATGTATACCATCAAAAGTAGTATTAGTACGCGATAGCGATAAACCGTGGATGAATGGATTGTTAAGGCGTAATATTAGGAAAAGAGATAGACTTAAAAAAATAATGTTTAACAATAACAGTGAGTGCAACAAAAACAAGTACAAATACATGAGAAATAAAGTAAATAATATGTTTAAGAGAGCTAAAGAAATATTTTATGAAGTAACAACAATCCTAAGATTTATTGGAAACTTCTCCGAAATATTCTTAAAGCTAAAAATAACTTCGAAATATCCCCGTTATTAGACGGTACTACAAATAAAATAATTTATGACAACGATAGAAAATGTGAACTCTTAAATAACTACTTTAGTTCTGTGTGCTCGTTATCAGAAATTGATACAGGCAAAGAATTGCCTTTTTTTGAGAGGAAGACTGACTCCATCTTATCCGAAAGAAATATAATTCCCAGTGAAGTTGAAGATATTATAAAAATTCTACATGTAAATAAGGCATCAGTTTACGTGTGGACTTACGACCTTTAATAAAACTGGGTCCAGGTCTGACGGTATTAGCCATAAAATGCTCAAATTATTATCTAGCGAGATTCTGTACCGCTTTCCATTATTTTTAATTATTCTCTGTCTTCGTTCATGTCATGCCTATCTATAAAGCGAATGATGCAAGTATTACCTCCAATTACAGACCGATTTCATTGATAAGCTGTATTGGAAAACTGTTTGAGCGTTTGGTTTATAAACATGTATATAACTTTTTGATTGAAAATGACCTTTTTTATAAATATCAGTCAGGATTTTTACCTAACCATTCCACGACACATCAACTTATTGAGCTATATCATTCAATAGACTTCTTTAGACAATTACGAACATTCTCTATTAATATTTTGTGATTTTTCAAAAGCCTTTGACCGCATCTGGCACAGAGGTCTAATACATAAATAAGATAATTATGGCATTTCTGACCCTCTTCTTCAGTGGATAACTAGTTATCTTTCAAACAGGCAACAGGCGGTTTTTATCAATGATTCTCTTTCTTCCTTTAAGGCCATAAAAGCTGGTGTTCCTCAAGGTTCTGTTCTTGGTCCTCTTTTCTTCCTTATATACATAAATGATATTTCCTGTGATCTTTCTCTCTAGACTTTTTGCTGATGATACCACTCTTTCTTATTCGTCCCAAGACTGAAACACAATTTCATCCAATGCACAATCTGATCTGAGAAAACTTGAGGTTTGGTCCAAAGAATGGCTGATGTCTTTTAACCCTATCAAAACTGAGGCCCTAGTCATCTCAAACCGGCAACTTCCATTCATCCCTGCATTCACATTTAATAATACCCCCATTCAAATAACTAACCAACATAAGCACTTTGGTGTTATTCTTACTAACGACTGTAAATGGAATGTTTCTGTTGAATATATTGTCAGTAAAGTAACCAAATATATAGCAACCCTTCGTAAACTAAAACTTATTTTAAAAAGAAATACATTAGAAAAACTATATCTTACTTATGTTCGACCACTACTGGAATACTGCGGTGAAACAAATGCCCTGTTACTAGAAACAATCCCTCTAGAAGCTGCAAGAATAGTCACAGGGCTGCCCACATTCACTAAAACAGATTTCTTATATCAAGAAACCGGATGGTTACCCCTTTCGAAAAGAAGAGATGCTCGGAAACTTTCCTTGTTTTATTCTAAAGTAAATACCATGGCACCTAAATTTCTTACTGTTTATTACCAATGTTTATTGGAAATATTTCGAAAAATAATTTGCGAAATGCACATTTACTGCGGGAACAGCGCTTCCGTTTACAACTATCAAAAAATTCTTTCTTTCCTTCCACATTAAAATTCTGGAACAATTTGAACAACACTGTAAGAAACTCACCCTCACTAATTCTTTTAAGTCTAATGTAAAAAAGTTTATGATAGTAAATAATTTGTTTAGCAAGCATTTCGTAAACTAAGGACCGATAAAATTAAATATACTCCTTTGTCCACTTAGAAATCGAGCTAGCTCATTAAATTATGATCTTTTCAGAGCAAATCTAGTCGGTTCAGCTGATTGCGGGTGTGGGCATCCCTGTGAAGATTGTTATCATTTTTTCCTTATTTGTCCTTTTTATTCTAATTTACGAAGAACACTCATTACCGAATTAGAATGGTACGAAGGCGACATACACGTAGATATTCTTTGTAAAGGTGACCCCAACATCTCACCAAATGGTAATATGAAACTAGCCAAGGCTGCACAGCATTTCCTGGGAAGATCGGGTAGATTTGACTAACTACCAACCCCACTCCTCTCTATCCAACCTCCAACCCCAGTACTGTCTCCTGGTTCTTCTTTTACCGTACCCCCCCTCTCTCTCTCTCTCTCTCTCTCTCTCTCTCTCTCTCAATGAATCGTTTTCATTAATAACATATTTATTTTCTCACCATCATGTGACAATTGTGTATTAATATATTTGTCTGTATTACGGGAGAAGTCAATTGATAAGTTGGAAAAACTTACCGACTAATCCCTTTGTCAATATGTTGTCAATAAAATATGTTTAAACTAAACTACCAAGTCACAATAAGACTTCGTTTAGGCGAAATGCTGTACGTAATGGTTCTGCATTAAACTGGTGTACATCCAGATACTTCGTAGGCGTTAATGCTGTGACGTAAAGTCAGATGTTGACGAACAAACGGAAAATCGTGGATTTCGCTACATCAGCATTTAATGAAATCTGAATAAGGATAAGAAATAATGTTATTATATACCATTTTGTTCAGAAAAAAATTAACAATCTGAATATTTCATGAAAATATAGAGAAGTTTCAAGTGCAACGTAATAACCGCCGATATAACTTCAAAATTCGCCATTATTCCAAGGTAACGTGTAACGTAAACGGGCTGAGCGTTTAAATTAATAAGTATTTGAAAGTAAAATATGGGGCCATTCTGCAGATGTTTGAATTTTAAAGCTATATAACAATGTTATCTTGAATTATATGATACTTGAAAGTCGATATTGTTTTTGAAAGTCGCAAAAAATACAGGATATCATTTGTGTAATGTGTTTTTTCTCCTCAAAATGACCGTTCATTCGCAATATGTTTTCTAGATGAATATGCTGTGTCACTTGCTTGTATTTGGTTTGGTGTAATTTCTTAATCTATCTAAACGATCTGCAAAAGTTGATAGAAATTGGAGCAACAGTATTAGGGAACTTTAGGTCCGTAAAATGCGGCTTTTTAAGAAAAAATACCATGACCATGTTTGTGACTTTCGAATGAAATGACACATCTGTTTTCTTAAATGCATTGGCAAGTTCTCTGACTCAACTTTTTTAAGAATAACTTAGCTATATTGCGTGTCCTAACACCGCTGCACAGCATTGATTTCCCAAGGTCTAGCCGTCATGTAACGCTACGCTGTTTTGCGTCGAAAACGTTAATTCGAACGTCATTACCTTGTTTTGTTTATGAACTAAATGAAACGTTTTTCGTGAATGTTTATGGTTGCATTTTATACGCAATAACAGCTAAAACATCCATATGCATTAGTAATATTTTAGGGTTTCATTTTATGCACATTTTCTAATTATCCGTTCTCAAATTTCCAACATATTTTGTTTGAAGGATGTGGCTTTTATTTAATGATTCAGTTTTTCAATAATTTTACCTAAGCTAAGTGAACGACATAACTGGTTTTAGCGGGAAAAGGCGATATTTTCTTAATGGAGAGATGAAAATATGCATAATATCGTTACTTTCAATTTGAACACATCCCACAGCATTGAGTTTAATTTGATGTCAATGGCTTTAATAATAACATGTATGAAATTTATTCAATTTCACATATTTGTAAGAAAAATATTCATTACGTAGTGAATGATGGCGTTACGTCAATCACTTTTAAGGAAAACGCAGAGAGGGATATCTAATAAAGACATCAATGACTCAGCTCTGTGTGTTCGAAGCAAAAGATGACGAAACCGCATGTATTTATTTGATATAAAATTGTTAAGGAAATAGTTGAATCGTTTTTATAGTTTTTTCACAGCATCTTAAGGTTTGCAAGATTAGAAATTGACCGTGTAAGACACGACTTATTTTTTTGCATATTTCTAAATATAACAAAACAAATTGTCTACAACTTTGATTTACAGAACACAGGTACATTCGACACAAAGAAGCATTTTCCATAGGTTAAAAAAGCAGGAATTTTAGAGTAAAAGTATCCCGTATGAGGTCACAATGGCGTCACTCCCGTTTTTGTGACGTAATACTTTGGTGCGGATGCTGGATGTTGTATGTTTGTTCTACACGGGCGCAGCAAATATGTTGGTATTTATCGCGTTTTTTTGTACCTCACTGAATGCGTGTGTAATCAGTAAGGAGTTAATGCCTCACTATGGATGCAATCGTAATTCCTTTAGCAAACAATTCTACGTAAGTAACTGATGAATGAATTGGAATTTTTTAACAAAGAAAAAGTTGATTTCAATAAGTAGAGAAACAGCTTCATCAGGGAAATATGTTAGAATATCTGAGAAAATATAACTCAAAACGGTTTTACAAGGACTTCAGAAAAAGGAAGAAGTTAACTGACTCTCAGAAGATATCTTTCGAAGAATTTCAAAAACACTTCTGTAACCTTGCATCCTCTGGACTAAAAACTGATGAAGGTATTAATAAGTATATGAAACATTATGATGACATACTCATTCACGCTCCAGGGTTTGATGAACTTGGTGCTGATATTACAGGTTATGAAAAAGAGGGTGCTATTCAAAACCTTAAATCCAATAAGGCGTGTGGTATCGATGGTATGCTGAATGAATATGTTACTCATTGTTCAGAAGTTTTTGTACCTTGTCTTGTACTTTTCAACAACATTTTAAAATCAGGTAATTATCCTCGTATGCGAACAGTTGGAAATATATAGCTCCAGTATTTAAGAAAGGTGACCCAAGTAGCATTGACAAGGGGTATTTCAATTGTCAGTAAACTTGTTACGTCTTGAATAATAGGTTGGTGAAATTTGACATCGAGTAAAATAAGATAACCGATGCTCAGTTTGGATTCAAGCGGATTTTTACAGGCCCTTATTAATCGAACGGTAAAAAGTAAAAAACCGTCTATACTGCTGTTTCATTGACTATACCAAAGCTTTTGACCTGACCAATACACAGAATTTATGGTACAAGTTGATCAAAGAATGTATTGCAGGTAAAATGTTAAATGTTATCAGATCACTTTATAAAAATGTAAGATGCTGTGTAAAAAACAACGGAGTATGCTCTGATTTTTTCGATTGTAAGATCGGACGTTTTCAAGGAGAAATTTTGTCATCTTTGCCAAAACACCTCAAGGTTTGCAAAAGATGCTAGACTCTTTGTTAAATTACACTATTAAGTGGGACCTTACTGTGAATACTTCAAATACCAAGATTGTTGTTTTTAGAAATGGGGGAAGATTAAAAGATAATGAAAAATGGGAATACGATGGGTGTGTGTTAGAGATAGTGAATGAACTCAACTATCTTGGAATCTTATTGAATTATAATGGAAAATTTAAACAAACACAGAAAAAAATATTTGAACAAGGAAGAAGAGCATTGTTTGCATTATTGGGTGTATGTAAAAAACAGTTTTTTAATATTGAGACTCAATTAGCAGTGTTTGATACTTATGTCAGTAGTATAGTCAACTACGGATCAGAAGTATGGGGATTCCATAAAGGCCCCGACATCAAAAATCTACATGTGGATTTTTGTAAAAGAGTGCCAGGTGTGCGCAAATCAACTCCGAATATGATGGTATATTTCGAATTAGGCCGTTATCCATTGCATGTAACAAGGACACTTAAAATATTTAAATGTTGGTTTAAATTGCTCAATACCGAAAACTGTCTTTTGAAATTCTGTTATGAAAATATGCTGCTAATCAAGGATACATGGGTCTGTGAAACAAAAGATGAATTGTATCGATTAGGATATATCTGGGACGCTCGGAATGGAAACAATTTCACTTTCTTAATTATTAAGATTATTTGAAATTTTTAATCAACAGGGATACAGTTTAATTACACGTATGTCTTAAAGCTTTACAAAAAATTAAACAATACAGTTTGACTACAATCGTATCTTACAAAATCAGTTAATATCGGTTATAGGAAATACATTGCTTGACTTAGGCTGTCAGCTCACAAATTAAACATTGAATCTGGGCGTTATGTTGGCACTGTTAGAACTAATAGATTATGTACAAAGTGTTATCTTAATGACATAGAAGACGAGTTTATTTTTGTTATAGTTTGCACAAGATATACTGATTTAAGACGGATGTATTTAAAATGTAAATATAGAAATATCCCTAGTGTATGTACACTTGTTCAATTACTTCTTAATACACAGAATATTAAAGAATTATGTAATCTTGGAAAGTATCTGATAGAGGCAAATAAGCACCAATGGGACTTTTTGTACATATGTAAATATCCTGTTTATTATATGTTTACACTGATAAGTCGTAAGACTTAAAGTTAATAAAGAACTTGAACTAGCTATTTTATTGTTGTAAAATAATGATAATGATAATAATATAATAATATACAAAATTTATATAGCGCCCTATATAATATTGTAAAATTACTCTAAAGCACTTTACAACATATGGATAATAGTAATGGTTATAATTGTGAAAACGAAAAAATAACAAAGGCTTGCAATCACTTTCATACATTTAACAAGCAATGTGCACATAATTGAACAAATAAAAGGATGGTTTTTACATAACGTCTTTCCAAATATTCTAAAATGCAGACGTGAAGAGGTGAGTTTTGATGTCCCTCTTGAACTTTGCCAGGGTATTGGACTTTCTAATTGCAGATGGTAAGCTATTCCACAACGTAGCCGAAACCCTTCCAAAGCATCTGTTTCCGTAGGTCACAGTACGAGATTTTGGGACACACAACAAAGATTCTGACTCCGACTGCAGTGATCGTGACGGCTGATACAGGGTAACAAGCTCCTGTAGGTACTGAGGAGCTGTTCCATTCAGTGCCTTGTATGTGTATACCAGAATTTTGTACTGCGACCTGTATCGTACAGGTAACCAGTGCAACGAATAAAGCGCAGGTGTGATGTGCTCTCTCTTTCGAGTACGAGTAACTAGCCGTGCTGCAGTGTTCTGGACCCTCTGCAGACGACTAGTTAGTTTGTCAGATATACCACAGAGCAGGGCGTTACCATAATCCAACCGAGAGGTAACAAGTGAATGCACCAAAATCTTGCATGCATCTGCAGTTAGAAACTGCCGAATACAGCCGATGTTCCTGATCTGGTAGTAACAGGATTTGGCAATCGCGTTCACTTGTTTCTCCATGTTCAGAGAACTGTCAAAGTATACCCCTAGGTTTTTAACAGCTGGAACAGTCTCAATAGTTCTGGCACCAACCTTGAGCTGGAGAGCCATTGTTTGCTGACACTTTGGGGAAAAGACGATTAGTTCCGTCTTTTCCTGATTAAGTTTAAGCATGTTGGCGTTCATCCAGATACTGATATCTGTCAGACAAGCTTCCAGACTTTCTGAGACTGTATTCCAACTGTCCTGTGGTTTTATGACCATGTAAATGTGTGTGTCATCAGCATAGCAATGATAGCGAAGGCTATGGCGACGACAAATCTCTCCAATCGGTTTGGAGTACATACAATATTTTCGTGGTCCTAACACCGACCCTTGAGGAACCCCGAAATCTAGTAATTTGTCATGTGAGGTGGAAGATCCGATGGCAACACACTGTCGTCGTTCACTCAGGTAAGACTGTATCCAGCATAGTGCGGTATCAGTCACTCCATAAGAGTATTCCAGACGTTTATAAAGTATGCCATGGTCGATGACGTAAAAATGCAGCTGACAAGTCCAGCATGACAAGCACCGCTCTGCACTTGTTATCCAATGCAGAAGCTATATCACTATGTACACGTAGGAGGGCCGTCTCAGTAGTGTCCCATGCGGTAGACCGATTGCATGTTGTCATGGAGACTGTTTGCATGGAGATGAACCTCTAAACGCCGGGACACAACCTTCTCCAAGATCTTAGACAGAAAAGGCAAATTTGAAACTGGGCGGTAGTTTTTCAACTCCTCCTCGTCCATTCCAGGCTTCTTTAACAATGGTCTGACATGTGGCTTCTTGAAACATAATGGAACCTTTGACCCAGCCAATGATGTGTTCATGCTTGAGGTAATCAAAGGAAGCAGTGCTTCAAGACATGCTTTAATAGGTCTGTAGGCAGTGGATCAAGCTTACAGGACTTTGATTGCGAGGTCAATCAGACAATCCATTTTCTAAACATTTTCTTTAGGTTGGTAAGTATGGATTATGAGAAGTTCTTTTTAACACAACCAATACAATTTTCTATGTGACGTTTTGATGACCTGTACAATATGTACACTGTCACCTTCATCAGACAAATGACCAATGAAGCGTGTGTACACAAAGATGTAAAATGTGTACGAGTTGTCCGTAAAATCGATGTCGATTTCGGCTACATTGGAAACGTATATACAGTAGTTGTTATATATGTACCGAAATGACTCAATTCAGCTACGCTTTGTAAACACTTGGTCATAGATGTGCGAGAGTCTTCGAGGCCCCTCGTCTCGATTTAGAACTGGCCCACTGCGGCGTATCCAGATGGCTTCCTTTATCTGCCACTTGAATAGATTGCTCTCTCTGTCCAAAACTATGGAGTTGTCCCAGTCAATCACATTGTTTTTCTGTGTGGCATGGTCTGTGCTCGCCGATGTATTTATCTGGGACTCTGACTGTTTTCTTTCAGATCTGGTGAATTTCCTACCTTTTTGGATTTCTGTGTCTTTCCGGTGTTCACCAAAGTGGACCCCAAATCGTCTTGCAGTCTCTCCAATATACGACGCGTCGCAGTTTTTGCATCCGATTTTGTATACGCATTCTGTGACGTTTTCTTTAGGTGTTTTATCATTAGGGTGTACTAGGGTATTGCGAAGCGTCTTGTGGGGCTTCATGGCTGTTGCTATGCCATGACCGCGATATATCCTCCGGTTGGTTTCGGATGTACCCTTTATATACGGGATGACCACTTGACCTTTGGCAATCACAGACCATGCCACACAGAAAAACAATGTGATTGACTGGGATAACTCCAAAGTTTTGGACAGAGAGGGCAATCTGTTCAAGCAGCAGATAAAGGAAGCCATCTAGATACGCCGCAGTGGGCCAGTTCTAAATCGAGACGAGGGGGCTTAAAGACTCTCGCACTTCTATGACCAAGTGTTTACAAAGCGTAGCTGAATTGAGTCATTTTGGTACATATATAACAACTATTGTACATACGTTTCCAGCGTAGCTGAAATCCACATCGATTTTATGGACAACTCGTACACATTTTACACCTTTGTGTGCATACGCTTTATTGGTCATTTGTCTGATGAAGCTGACAGTGTACATATCGTACTAGTCGTCGAAACGTCACATTGTATTGGTTGTGTAAAAAAAGAACTTCTCATAATCAGACAATACCCTTATTGAGATATAGAGTTGGGGTGAGAAATCGTGTCGGGGTGAGAAATCGTGTCGGGTGGAGAAATTGTGTCGGGGTGAGAAATTTTGTCGGGGTGAGAAATGTTGTCGGGGTGAGAAATTGTGTCGGAATGAGAAATCGTGTCGGGGTGAGAAATTGTGTAGGGGTGAGAAATCGTGCCGGGTGAGAAATCGTGTCGAGATGAGAAATTGTGTCGGGGTGAGAAATTGTGTTGCGAACGCAGCAATTTTGCACGATTTCTCACCCGGGTAGGAAGTCGTGTCAGGGTGAGAAATCGTGCCGTAACATATGTTACGGACCCTGTGCACGTCACAATCTCAATTGTTTCCAAGACACGGTGGATAGATTGAATCCCAACGCAAATGTTGGTGGTGTTGTAGTGAAAAGGAGGGGGGGGGGGTCACACATTCTATTTACACATAGACTATGTGGTCTATAAAGCGTTCCTCATCAATAAAATAATGCATTTTAGGAGATAGTCTGTAAGACCGTTGATCTGAGTAGTAATCAATACTGGTAGCGATAATTATAGGGACAAGTAGCGGTAGTCGCGAGGGTTAACTGTAATTGGTCAACCTTATATAGAATTAAGCAATACAGAGTTACCTAACATCTTACTCAACTTGGAATTAGCCAAAATATATCATATTTTAATGTTTTTCTTTCCTATTTTAAACATAATTTATATGCAATTGTTCAAAACGCGCTCAAATATCTCCCTTTAAAATGACCAAGAGTTAATATATTGTTGTAGTATTATATTCAATGTTAGAAAAACTGCACACCTTGATTGGCCTTTTAGCTTAATTTTGTGGTGATTGTTACGTATACAAATACTACACTTTCATCTACACGATCAATATGACGGTCAGCTCTGATAGGAGACTGCTACTTAGGCAGTTGTATACTGATGTTATAGGTAAGGACACTCCTTGCTCAAGGACGTCGAATTGGACGTGTGTATGGGGAGAGTGGTTGTGGGGAAGAGTGTATGGGGAGAGTGGTTGTGGGGAAGTGTGTATGGGGAAAGTGGTTTTGGGGAAGAGTGTATGGGGAGAGTGGCTGTGGGTAAGAGTGTATGGGGAGAGTGGCTGGGTTGAAGAGTGTATGGGGAGAGTGGCTGTGGGTAAGAGTGTATGGGGAGAGTGGCTGTGTGGAAGAGTGTATGGGGAGAGTGGCTGTGGGTAAGAGTGTATGGGGAGAGTGGCTGTGTGGAAGAGTGTATGGGGAGAGTGGCTGTGGGTAAGAGTGTATGGGGAGAGTGGCTGGGTTGAAGAGTGTATGGGGAGAGTGGCTGTGGGGAGGTGTGTATGGGGAGAGTGGCTGTGGGGTAAGGGGGTGTGGGAGAGAGGGGCTGGGGGGAAGTGTGTATGGGGAGAGTGGTTTTGAGGAAGTGTGTATGGAGAGAGTGGTTGTGGGAAAGTGTGTATGGGGAAAGTGGTTTTGGGGAAGAGTGTATGGGGAGAGTGGCCGTGGGGAAGTGTGTATGATAGGTAAGGACACTCCTTGCTCAAGGACGTCGAATTGGAGGTGTGTATGGGGAGAGTGGTTGTGGGGATGTGTGTATGGGGAGAGTGGCTGTGGGGTAAGGGGGTGTGGGAGAGAGGGGCTGGGGGGAAGTGTGTATGGGGAGAGTGGTTGTGGGGATGTGTGTATGGGGAGAGTGGCTGTGGGGAAGTGTGTGTGGGGAGAGTGGCTGTGGGGAAGAGTGGATGGGGAGAGTGGTTGTGGGGAAGTGTTTATGGGGAGAGTGGCTGTGGGGAAGGGTTTATGGGGAGAGTGGCTGTGGGGAAGTGTGTGTGGGGAGAGTGGCTGTGGGGAAGAGTGTGTGAGGGAGAGTGGCTGTGGGGAAGTGTGTACGGGGAGAGTGGCTGTGGGGAAGTGTGTGTGGGGAGAGTGGCTGTGGGGAAGAGTGTGTGAGGGAGAGGGTTTGTGGGGAAGTGTGTATGGGGAAAGTGGCCGTGGGGAAGAGTGTATGAGGGAGAGTGGTTGTGGGGAAGAGTGTATGGGGGAGAGTGTTTGTGGGGAAGAGTGTATGGGGAGAGTGGCCGTGGGGAAGTGTGTATGATAGGTAAGGACACTCCTTGCTCAAGGACGTCGAATTGGACGTGTGTATGGGGAGAGTGGTTGTGGGGACGAGTGTATGTGTATGGGGAGAGTGGCTGTGGGGTAAGAGGGTGTGAGAGAGAGTGGCTGTGGAGAAGTGTGTATGGGGGAGAGTGTTTGTGGGGAAGAGTGTATGGGGAGAGTAGCCGTGGGGAAGTGTGTATGGGGAGAGTGACTGTGGGGAAGTGTGTACGGGGAGAGTGGTTTTGGGGAAGTGTGTATGGAGAGAGTGGCTGTGGGGAAGTGTGTATTGGGAGAGTGTCTGTGGGGAAGTGTTTATGGGGAGAGTGGCTGTGGGGAAGTGTGTGTGGGGAGAGTGGCTGTGGGGAAGTGTGTGTGGGGAGAGTGGCTGTGGGGAAGAGTGGATGGGGAGAGTGGTTGTGGGGAAGTGTGTATGGAGAGAGTGATTGTTGGGAAGTGTGTATGGGGAGAGTGGTTGTGGGGACGAGTGTATGTGTATGGGGAGAGTGGCTGTGGGGTAAGAGTGTGTGAGGGAGAGTGGCTGTGGGGAAGTGTGTACGGGGAGAGTGGTTTTGGGGAAGTGTGTATGGGGAAAGTGGTTTTGGGGAAGTGTGTATGGAGAAAGTGGCTGTGGGGAAGCGTGTATGGGGAGAGTGGCTGTGGGGAAGGGTTTATGGGGAGAGTGGCTGTGGGGAAGGGTTTATGGGGAGAGTGGCTGTGGGGAAGTGTTTATGGGGAGAGTGGCTGGGGGGAAGAGTGTAGGGGAAGAGTGGCTGTGGGGAAGTGTGTATGGGGAGAGGGTCTGTGGGGAAGTGTTTATGGGGAGAGTGGCTGTGGGGAAGAGAGTATGGGGAGAGTGGTTGTAGGGAAGTGTGTATGGGGAGAGCGGCTGTGGGGAAGAGTGTGTGAGGGAGAGTGTTTGTGGGGAAGTGTGTATGGGGGAAGTGGCCGTGGGGAAGTGTGTATGGGGGAGAGTGGTTGTGGGGACGAGTGTATGTGTATGGGGAGAGTGGCTGTGGGGTAAGAGGGTGTGAGAGAGAGGGGCTGTGGGGAAGGGTGTATGGAGAGAGTGATTGTGGGGAAGTGTGTATGGGGAAAGTGGTTTTGGGGAAGTGTGTATGGGGAAAGTGGTTTTGGGGAAGTGTGTATGGGGAAAGTGGTTTTGGGGAAGAGTGTATGGGGAGAGTGGCTGTGGGTAAGAGTGTATGGGGAGAGTGGCTGTGTGGAAGAGTGTATGGGGAGAGTGGCTGTGGGAAAGGTTGTATGGGGAGAGTGTCCGTGGGGAAGTGTGTATGGGGAGAGTGGTTGGGGGGAAGTGTGTATGGGGAGAGTGGTTTGGGGGAAGTGTGTATGGAGAGAGTGGTTTTGGGGAAGTGTGTATGGGGAAAGTGGTTTTGGGGAAGAGTGTATGGGGAGAGTGGCTGTGGGTAAGAGTGTATGGGGAGAGTGGCTGGGTTGAAGAGTGTATGGGGAGAGTGGCTGTGGGTAAGAGTGTATGGGGAGAGTGGCTGTGTGGAAGAGTGTATGGGGAGAGTGGCTGTGGGTAAGAGTGTATGGGGAGAGTGGCTGTGTGGAAGAGTGTATGGGGAGAGTGGCTGTGGGTAAGAGTGTATGGGGAGAGTGGCTGGGTTGAAGAGTGTATGGGGAGAGTGGCTGTGGGTAAGAGTGTATGGGGAGAGTGGCTGGGTTGAAGAGTGTATGGGGAGAGTGGCTGTGGGTAAGAGTGTATGGGGAGAGTGGCTGTGTGGAAGAGTGTATGGGGAGAGTGGCTGTGGGTAAGAGTGTATGGGGAGAGTGGCTGGGTTGAAGAGTGTATGGGGAGAGTGGCTGTGGGTAAGAGTGTATGGGGAGAGTGGCTGGGTTGAAGAGTGTATGGGGAGAGTGGCTGTGGGTAAGAGTGTATGGGGAGAGTGGCTGTGTGGAAGAGTGTATGGGGAGAGTGGCTGTGGGTAAGAGTGTATGGGGAGAGTGGCTGGGTTGAAGAGTGTATGGGGAGAGTGGCTGTGGGAAAGGTTGTATGGGGAGAGTGTCCGTGGGGAAGTGTGTATGGGGAGAGTGGCTTTGGGGAAGTGTGTATGGGGAGAGTGGTTGTGGGAAAGTGTGTATGGGGAAAGTGGTTTTGGGGAAGTGTGTATGGAGAAAGTGGCTGTGGGGAAGCGTGTATGGGGAGAGTGGCTGTGGGGAAGCGTGTATGGGGAGAGTGGCTGTGGGGAAGCGTGTATGGGGAGAGTGGCTGTGGGGAAGTGGGTATGGGGAGAGTGGCTGTGGGGAAGAGAGTATGGGGAGAGTGGTTGTAGGGAAGTGTGGATGGGGAGAGTGGCTGTGGGGAAGAGTGGATGGGGAGAGTGGTTGTGGGGAAGTGTTTATGGGGAGAGTGGCTGGGGGGAAGAGTGTAGGGGAAGAGTGGCTGTGGGGAAGTGTGTATGGGGAGAGTGGCTGTGGGGTAAGAGTGTGTGAGAGAGAGTGGCTGTGGGGAAGTGTGTATGGGGAGAGTGTCTGTGGGGAAGTGTTTATGGGGAGAGTGGCTGTGGGGAAGAGTGTGTGAGGGAGAGTGGCTGTGGGGAAGTGTGTATTGGGAGAGTGGCTGTGGGGAAGAGTGTATGGGGGAGATTGGCTGTCGGGAAGTGTGTATGGGGAGAGTGGCTGTGAGGAAGTGTGTATGGGGAGAGTGGCTGTGGGGAAGTGTGTATGGGGAGAGTGGTTGTGGAGAAGTGTGTATGGGGAGAGTGGCTGTGGGGAAGTGTGTATGGGGAGAGTGGCTGTGGGGAAGTGTGTATGGGGAGAGTGGTTGTGGAGAAGTGTGTATGGGGAGAGTGGCTGTGGGGAAGTGTGTATGGGGAGAGTAGCTGTGGAGAAGAGTGTATGGGGAGAGTGGTTGTGGGGAAGTGTGTATGGGGAGAGTGGCTGTGGGGAAGTGTGTATCTGGAGAGTGGTTGTGGAGAAGTGTGTATGGGGAGAGTGGCTGTGGGGAAGTGTGTATGGGGAGAGTGGCTGTGGGGAAGTGTGTATGGGGAGAGTAGCTGTGGGGAAGTGTGTATGGGGAGAGTGGCTGGGGGGAAGTGTGTATGGGGAGAGTGGCTGTGGGGAAGTTTGTATGGGGAGAGTGGCTGTGGGGAAGTGTGTATCGGGAGAGTGGTTGTGGGGAAGTGTGTATGGGGAGAGTAGCTGTGGAGAAGAGTGTATGGGGAGAGTGGCTGTGGGGAAGAGTGTATGGGGGGAGTGGCTGTGGGGAAGAGTGTATGGGGAGAGTGGTTGTGGGGAAGTGTGTATGTGGAGAGTGGCTGTGGGGAAGAATGTATGGGGAGAGTGGCTGTGGAGAAGAGTGTATGGGGTGAGTGGCTGTGGAGAAGAGTGTATGGGGAGAGTGGCTGTGGGGAAGAGTGTATGGGGGAGAGTGGCTGTGGGGAAGAGTGTATGGGAAGAGTGGCTGTGGGGAAGGGTGTATGGGGAGAGTGGCTGTGGGGAAGAATGTGTGAGAGAGAGTGGCTGTGGAGAAGTGTGTATGGGGGAGAGTGTTTGTGGGGAAGAGTGTATGGGGGAGAGTGTTTGTGGGGGAAAGTGTATGAGGGAGATTGGTTGTGGGGAAGAGTGTTTGGGGGAGAGTGGTTGTTGGGAAGAGTGTGTGAGAGAAAGTGGCTGTGGGGAAGAGTGTATTGGGGGAGTGTCTGTGGGGAAGAGTGTGTGAGAGAGAGTGGCTGTGGAGAAGTGGGGATGGGGGAGAGTGTTTGTGGGGACGAGTGTATGAGGGATAGTGGCTGTGGGGAAAAGTGTGTGAGAGAGAGTGGCTGTGGGGAAGAGTGTATGGAGAGAGTGGCTGTGGGGAAGAGTGTATGGGGAAGAGTGGCTGTGGGGAAGAGTGTATGGGAGAGTGGCTGTGGGGAAGAGTGTGTGAGAGAGAGTGGCTGTGGAGAAGTGTGTATGGGGGAGAGAGTTTGTGGGGGAAAGTGTATGAGGGAGAGTGGTTGGGGGGAAGAGTGTTTGGGGGAGAGTGGTTGTGGGGAAGAGTGTGTGAGAGAAAGAAGAATGTATGGGGAGAGTGGCTGTGGAGAAGTGTGTATGGGGGAGAGTGTTTGTGGGGGAAAGTGTATGGGGGAGAGTGGTTGTGGGGAAGAGTGTATGGGGGAGAGTGGCTGTGGGGAAGTGTGTATGGGGGAGAGTGTTTGTGGGGAAGAGTGTATGAAGGATAGTGGTTGTGGGGAAGAGTGTATGGGGGAGAGTGGCTGTGGAGAAGTGTGTATGGGGGAGAGTGTTTGTGGGGGAAAGTGTATGAGGGAGAGGGGTTGTGGGGAAGAGTGTTTGGGGGAGAGTGGTTGTGGGGAAGAGTGTGTGAGAGAAAGAAGAATGTATGGGGAGAGTGGCTGTGGAGAAGAGTGTATGGGGGGAGTGGCTGTGGGGAAGAGTGTATGGGGGAGAGTGGCTGTGGAGAAGTGTGTATGGGGAGAGTGGCTGTGGAGAAGAGTGTATGGGGGGAGTGGCTGTGGGGAAGAGTGTATGGGGGAGAGTGTTTGTGGGGAAGAGTGTGTGAGGGAGAGTGGCTGTGGGGAAGAGTGTATGGGGGGAGTGGCCGTGGGGAAGGGTGTATGGGGGAGAGTGGTTGTGGGGAAGAGTGTGTGAGAGAAAGAAGAATGTATGGGGAGAGTGGCTGTGGAGAAGAGTGTATGGGGTGGGTGGCTGTGGAGAAGAGTGTATGGGGAGAGTGGCTGTGGGGAAGTGTGTATGGGGGAGAGTGTTTGTGGGGAAGAGTGTATGAAGGAGAGTGGTTGTGGGGAAGAGTGTATGGGGGAGTGTGTCTGTGGGGAAGAGTGTGTGAGAGAGAGTGGCTGGGGAGAAGTGTGTATGGGGGAGAGTGTTTGTGGGGGAAAGTGTATGAGGGGAGAGTGGTTGTGGGGAAGTGTGTATGTGGAGAGTGGCTGTGGGGAAGAGTGTATGGGGAGAGGGGCCGTGGGGAAGGGTGTATGGGGAGAGTGGCTGTGGGGAAGAATGTATGGGGAGAGTGGCTGTGGAGAAGTGTGTATGGGGGAGAGTGTTTGTGGGGGAAAGTGTATGAGGGAGAGTGGTTGTGGGGAAGAGTGTTTGGGGGAGAGTGGTTGTGGGGAAGAGTGTGTGAGAGAAAGTGGCTGTGGGGAAGAGTGTATTGGGGGAGTGTCTGTGGGGAAGAGTGTGTGAGAGAGAGTTGTTGTGGGGAAGAGTGTATGGGGGAGAGTCGTTGTGGGGAAGAGGGTATGAGAGAGAGTGGCTGTGGGGAAGAGTGTATGGGGGGGAGGGTTTGTGGGGAAGAGTGTATGGGGAGAGTGTCTGTGGGGAAGAGTGTGTGAGATAGAGTGGCCGTGGGGAAGTGTGTATGGGGGAGAGGGGTTGTGGGGAAGAGTGTATGGGGGAGAGTGTCTGTGGGGAAGAGTGTGTGAGAGAGAGTGGTTGTGGGGAAGAGTGTATGGGGGAGAGTCGTTGTGGGGAAGAGTGTATGAGAGAGAGTGGCTGTGGGGAAGAGTGTATGGGGGAGAGTGTTCGTGGGGAAGAGTGTATGGGGAGAGTGGCTGTTGGTAAAAGTGTATGGGGAGAGTGGCTGTGTTGAAGAGTGTATGGGGAGAGTGGCTGTGGGGAAGAGTGTATGGGGGAGAGTGTTTGTGGGGAAGAGGGTATGGGGAGAGTGGCCGTGGGGAAGTGTGTATGGGGAGAGTGGCTGTGGGGAAGGGTGTATGGGAGAGAGTGTCTGTGGGGAAGAGTGTGTGAGAGAGAGTGGCTGTGGGGAAGGGTGTATGGGAGAGAGTGTCTGTGGGGAAGAGTGTGTGAGAGGGAGTGGCTGGGGGGAAGAGTGTATGGGGGAGAGTGGTTGTGGGGAAGAGTGTGTGAGACAGAGTGGCTGTGGGGCTGAGTGTATGGGGGAGAGTGTTTGTGGGGAAGAGTGTATGAGGGAGAGTGGTTGTGGGGAAGAGTGTGTGAGAGAGAGTGGCTGTGGAGAAGAGTGTATGGGGGAGAGTGTTTTTGGGGAAGAGTGTATGGGGAGAGTGGCTGTGGGGAAGAGTGTATGGGGAGAGTGGTTGTGGGGAAGAGTGTATGGGGGAGAGTGGTTGTGGGGAAGAGTGTATGGGGGAGAGGGGTTGTGGGGAAGAGTGTGTGAGAGAGAGTGGCTGTGGAGAAGTGTGTATGGGGGAGAGTGTTTGTGGGGAAGAGTGTAGGGGGAGAGTGTCTGTGGGGAAGAGTGTATGGGGAGAGTGGTTGTGGGGAAGTGTGTATGGGGCGAGTGGCCGGGGGGAAGAGCGGATGGGGAGGGTGGCTGTGGGGAAGAGTGTATGGGGAGAGTGGTTGTGGGGAAGTGTGTATGGGGACAGTGGCTGTGGGGAAGAGTGTATAGGGAGAGTGGTTGTGGGGAAGTGTGTATGGGGGGAGGGGCTGTGGGGAAGTGTGTATGGGGAGAGTGGCTGTGGAAAAGTGTGTATGGGGAGAGTGGCTGGCTGTGGGGAAGAGTGTATGGGGGAGAGTGCTTGTGGGGAAGAGTGTATGGGGGAGAGTGGTTGTGGGGAAGAGTGTATGGGGGACAGTGGCTGTGGAGAAGTGTGTATGGGGGAGAGTGTTTGTGGGGAAGAGTGTAGGGGGAGAGTGGCTGTGGGGAAGAGTGTATAGGGAGAGTGGTTGTGGGGAAGTGTGTATGGGGAGAGTGGTTGTGGGGAAGTGTGTATGGGGACAGTGGCTGTGGGGAAGAGTGTATAGGGAGAGTGGTTGTGGGGAAGTGTGTATGGGGCGAGTGGCCGGGGGGAAGAGCGGATGGGGAGGGTGGCTGTGGGGAAGAGTGTATGGGGAGAGTGGCGGTGGGGAAGAGTGTATGGGGGAGAGTGGTTGTGGGGAAGAGTGTATGGGGGAGAGTGGTTGTGGGGAAGAGTGTGTGAGAGAGAGTGGCTGGGGGGAAGAGTGTATGGGGAGAGTGGCTGTCGGGAAGTGTGTATGGGAAGAGTGACTGTGGGGAAGAGGGTATGGGTAGAGTGGCTGTGGGGAAGAGTGGATGGGGGATAGTGGCTGTGGGGAAGAGTGTATGGGGGAGAGTAGTTGTGGGGAAGAGTGTGTGAGGGAGAGTGGCTGTGGGGAAGAGTGTATGGGGAGAGTGGTTGTGGGGAAGTGTGTATGGGGAGAGTGGCCGGGGGGAAGAGTGTATGGGGAGAGTGGCTGTGGGGAAGGGTGTATGGGGGAGAGTGGCTGTGGGGAAGTGTGTATGGGGAGGGGGGTTGTGGGGAAGAGTGTATGGGGAGAGGGGCTATGGGGAGGTGTGTATGGGGAGAGTGTGAGAGAGAGTGGTTGTGGGGAAGAGTGTATGGGGGACAGTGGCTGTGGAGAAGTGTGTATGGGGGAGAGTGTTTGTGGGGAAGAGTGTAGGGGGAGAGTGTCTGTGGGGAAGAGTGTATGGGGAGAGTGGCGGTGGGGAAGAGTGTATGGGGGAGAGTGGTTGTGGGGAAGAGTGTGTGAGACAGAGTGGCTGTGGGGAAGAGTGTATGGGGAGAGTGGCTATGGGGAGGTGTGTATGGGGAGAGTGGCTGTGGGGAAGAGTGTATGGGTAGAGTGGCTGTGGAGAAGAGTGTATGGGGGAGAGTGGCTGTGGGGAAGAGTGTGTGAGAGAGAGTGGTTGAGATGGAAATATTTGGTGTTGAGCAGGAGGTGCACTTTAGTCCGTGTATAGCAAAAGAAAACAGTGTTTTAAGTAAAATATCATTGTGGGATACGTATGACACTTTCACAAACTATTTATCATTATATAACCAATAGCTATGCCAAGTTGCATGCTTATCCCAAAATGCCTTTTATGTACAATCAGCGCATAAACATTAAAAATAGGCACAACATTTGATAAAATAATGAAACGGGTTAACTTAACGATTAAAACAGATACTTTCCTCGAAGCTAGGAGACTTAAAGTTACCAGCAAATTAAATGCCATTTTTTCTTTGTAAGCAGACTTGTAACTCGACTTTTCACATGATCTATATACTAGTGGACGACTCAACCGACCTTGACAACGTTTCGATGGAGAAAAATGAACAGGAACAAACTCAAAGTAGTAGTGTAACCATTTTAATATTATTCAACAAAATTAAATATTTTTCTTCTGGTTTCTATTTCCATTTGTGTACAGAAATGACTGGAAATAAACCTTATTAATGCATCTGATATGCTTTTAACATCTTAAAACAGATATGAGATATTTAAAACTGTATAAGCATTTAGTACCATTCTAGGTTCATGCCCGTACTAAGGTGGTACGTGAATGCTAATTCCGCTTAAATGAGGAGGGCTACGTACTATAATCGGAGATTTATTTGTGAGCATATCGAATATGGAATAAATAATACAAATAAAGGAAATCAATGAACGTTATCCTTTTGTTCGATTGTTTTTATACCTTGTAATTGCTGCTTAATACAAATTAAAAATAAATTTAATCGGCAACACTTCAATAATTTACAGTTAAGACAAAAAGAAAGTTTCTTGTCTGTTTAAGAGGGTCATATAAAATGTACCGGTACATCCGGTGATAGCCGGTCAATTTTCATAAAGACATTTTATAAACAATTTCTTTAAAAATTAAAATAAATCTGTTTCTATCTTTAGAAACAATGTGTATTGTATTAGTTTTACATTGTACGGTTACTAAACACTGACAATATTTAATTCTCCACAGAATATTCAAGTTATCGTTAGAAACCTGTATAATAACAATGGTTAGCTATAACGGACTGTTCTCCCTATTATCATCTTAATACCAGTGACGTATTCTAGACAAACTTCTTGGGTGAGAGTGAGGTCGAACCTACTTATACTTATCAACAGACAGTTCTCATTGATAGCAGCGAAAATAAAGTTAGTCATGTAGGGAAATCCTACCACCGTTAAGACCATCTTCGCTGTTTATTTGCCACTGGTGGGTTGCTAGTTGATATTTGATATGCCTTTAGACAGGCGATTTACGAGTATTATGTGATTGTTTATGGTTCCAGATATACAGAGTTTACATATAATCAGCAGTAAATCACCGGTGTAGAATCAGTTTCATTAATGTCATATTTTGAGATCTTCTGGTGTACGGTCCCAAGTGTGGTTTACGCTACCTGAAACAGCAAAAATCATGGCTGATGGTAATATGAATTATCTGAAGTTGTTATAAACTTTAACTTGTTAAAATAATACATTTGTAATGTTTCATGTTATTATTCAATAGGCATATTATATATCACCAAGATTTCATAACTATTGTGACAAAAAACAAATTGCACATTTTCATCAAAGTTTAAATGATCAAGATATCCAAGATATCTGTAGGAAACATTCCAACCTACAATCAACATTACCAGGTGAATGTACGTACTTGTTACAACACTATCTATTTACCGACACACTGTCTGTACGTACCTGTTCAAACACTATCGATTTACCGACACACTGTCTGTACGTACCTGTTACAACACTATCTATTTCCCGACACACTGTCTGTACGTACCTGTAACAACACTATCTATTTACCGACCCACTGTCTGTACGTACCTGTTAAAACACTATCGATTTACCGACACACTGTCTGTACGTCCCTGTTACAACACAATCTGTAGGACGACACACTGTCTGTACGTACCGGTTACAACACTATCTATTGACTGACACACTGTCTGTACGTACCTGTTACAACACAATCTGTAGGACGACACACTGTCTGTACGTACCTGTTACAACACAATCTGTAGGTCGAAACACTGTCTGTACGTACCTGTTACAACATAATCTATTGACCGACACTCTGTCTGTACGTACCTGTTACAACATAATCTGTAGGACGACACACCGTCTGTACGTACCTGTTACAACATAATCTGTAGGACGACACACCGTCTGTACGTACCTGTTACAACATAATCTGTAGG
>NW_018479771.1:0-6280 GCF_002113885.1 Mizuhopecten yessoensis | reverse complement strand
TACAACATAATCTGTAGGACGACACACTGTCTGTACGAACCTGTTACAACACAATCTGTAGGACGACACACTGTCTGTACGAACCTGTTACAACACAATCTGTAGGACGACACACCACGACGTTCCGCACTTATTGTCCTCTTCCCTCTACTCATGGACAGAAAACAAAACCACTCATAAAGCAAAGTAGACAATCTGATACACGTCTTTATAGATATAGAATCTTAAACGAATTATCTACATATACTACATAAAAATAGAGGATTGGGCAATATTCGGAAGTAAGTAGGAATTTTCATTCTGGTGACGTTATTTTACGAATCAATGGAAAGTCCTTAGTGTTTTAGGGGTGTATGATCGATGAAGCATAGTGCCCGTACCTTTGATATATAATCTGGTTGAAGCTAAGTGACATGTCCGCAAGAATCGAATTAAGGGAGACAGGTTGACTAAGTTGAAGAGATAGTCAACGTTGCAATAGGTTACAGAAAAGGATAAGTGATCCATTACTTCAATATTAGTCTTATCATGGACAAGAATGAATGAAAAAGTTAACAGATATGGCGCAGGGTTAGTAATTACGTTGTAGAACGTACTTGACATTATAGATCGAACCTAACTACCTAACTATGTCATACCTGACGTAATCAAAGTATACGTACAGAAGCATGATGTCCTGGAAGTCACAGTTGACTGTGTTACAGACGTTGCCGAGCTGGGAGAGATACTCTGACATCTTTAGCTCGCTAATATGGCGTCTTGTCCTGCTGAACACAAAAACACAAATATAATCAAACAAAACCGATATCATTGCAGCTATGATACAAACACCACAGAACAATGCTGATGTCATAACATTTTATAATACAAATATCACAAAACGAAACTGTGAAGATATAACTTAAATTCTACAGAACAAACCTTATTTCATAAGAGTAATAACATATATATTATTATCACAGCCTGTTCCGAAAAGAACAGCTACTCCAGAGCCTGATCAAAGAATAACAGCTACTCCACAGCCTGATCCAAGAAGAAAGCTACTCCACAGCCTGATCCAAGGAAATAGCTACTCCACAGTCTGTTCCAAGAGGATAGTTCTCCACAGCCTGATCCAAGAAGGAAGCTACTCCACAGCCTGATCCAAGAAGATAGCTACTCCACAGCCTGATCCAAGGAGATAGCTACTCCACAGTCTGTTCCAAGAAGATAGTTCTCCACAGCCTGATCCAAGAAGAACAGCTACTCCACAGTCTGTTCCAAGAGTAGGTTCTCTACAGCCTGGTCCAAGAGTAGGTTCTCTACAGCCTGGTCCAAGAAGATAGCTACTCCACAGTTTGTTCCAAGAGTAGGTTCTCTACAGTCTGGTCCAAGAAGATAGCTACTCCACAGTCTGTTCCAAGAGTAGGTTCTCTACAGCCTGGTCCAAGAAGATAGTTACTCCACAGCCTGATCCTAGGATTCTTCTCCACAGTCTATTCCAAGAATAGGTTCTCAACAGTCTGATCCAAAAATAGGTTCTCTACAGTCTGTTCCAAGAATAGGTTCTCTACAGCCTGGTCTAAGAAGATAGTTACTCCACAGCCTGATCCAAGAATTCTTCTCCACAGTCTGATCCAAAAATAGGTTCTCCACAGTCTGATCCAAGAATAGGTTCTCTATAGCCTGGTCAAAGAAGATAGTTACTCCATAGCCTGATCCAAGGATTCTTCTCCACAGCCTGATCCAAGGATACCTACTCTATAACCTGCTCTGAGGATTGGTTTTCTCCCCCCCCCCTTTTATTTTGTGACCATGTTGAACAAACAGAACCGATACACCTTTAATAACTTTCCCTGTTTAATTTTTAAACCAACTGATTATCAATTTTTAAAAATCAATATAACCGTTGAACTCATTTTTTTTCTATTTCAATACATTTCTCTGTTTATTTTTTTCTCATAATGTCTCCATCAGGTACTAGTCTTGGCACACATATCTCGGTAATACTAGCTTCGAAAAGCACCTGTCGTCTACCTGTTAGAGGTAGATATTATGTTTCCATTGATTTACAAAGAGTTTTATTATTTTCACGAAGCAAATTCTGAATCTTTTTGATAGCATATACAACTTTTTTTGTTCCATATCATATTTGATTGATTATTAATTTCTCTTTATTTATTTTACAACGGATGGAAGCACAAGGGGTGTTGATGTAGAAGAAAGCCGAAGTAACCGGAGAAAACCCGCGTGGTCGAACAGGTGACCCCATTACTTTACAAGTTCGATCACTGGACAGAACTCTGGATTTTTTTTGTGAAAAGCTGGCGAGTGCACTTAAATTAATTATTATGAATTTATTTAAAAAAATAAATATTGAGGACAACATTTTCTCTTACCCTGGACAGATGCATCCGCACTTTTACCGGTGTGAGATTTCCTTGTCTCACACTAGGGTTGAGACAAGCTCCACGTGCTCTTTGCACGTTCTCCACAATAAACCTGACGTCACTGATGTGACCCGGAAGAAGAACTACTTTTAT
Organism: Mizuhopecten yessoensis; assembly: GCF_002113885.1. Classification (NCBI taxonomy): domain Eukaryota; kingdom Metazoa; phylum Mollusca; class Bivalvia; order Pectinida; family Pectinidae; genus Mizuhopecten; species Mizuhopecten yessoensis. The sequence continues at coordinate 3,758 of NW_018479771.1, read as the reverse complement.
GAGGTCACACACGTACACAAGTTCGTCTGCTAATCTTGTGTTTACATTTGACATCAAAGAAGACGGGATTGATTTTAAAATGTTTAAAATCGGTGATCTGGTAAATGTTGGATCAGAAGGAAAACAGGGTGTCATACAAAATACTTTTAAACCAATTGGAACTTATGTTATGTTTAAAGTACGTCTGTGTGCTACTGGTGAAGTTGTGAGTGCTAGCAAACACCAACTTGTGAAAGGTTTGGCAGACGATGAATTTGACTTTTCTTACCTGTTTAATGCAGACGTTCTTTGTATGTGTCAGACAAAAGGATGGTTCGCAATACCAACCAAGTTACCTAGAGGAATTCTGGGCTCTATCGAACGGTATTTGAAGCGACACAAATATGGAACAAGTCTAATAACCGGATACACATTTGCCGGTACGCGTGATGCTCTCAGGTGTAAACAAAAGGATTTAAAAAAACGGGGTTTAGGCAACAAACCAATGGCCGCGGATAGAATAAATGACAATGACATAGACTTATTGTATAAGTGTGGTCAATTGGGGACAGACTCTCCTCAAAGCTTGCTGAACACGTTATGGCTAAACAATACACTACATTTTGGAATGAGGTGAGGGGGAGAGGAGCAGAGGGCCGTGTGTTGGGGGGACGTGGAATTATGTTTCGATTACGAGCTGATGACGGATTTTTTTATCTTACAATAAAAGACAAACAAAAACAAGGACGGGAGTTGATATAACAAATATCAGGGACAGCAAACCAACGATGTACGCCACAACAGACAATCCAGAACGATGCCCGGTACAGGCATATAAAGTATTCTCCAACAAACGTCCGGCGAACTTTTCAAATAATGATCATCCTTTCTACCTAGCTACGGTAACAAATAAAACGAAACCAAGTGAAAATGAGCAATGGTTCTTGAGAGGACCTGTCGGTAGAAACAAATTAGCACACTTGCTCAAAAATATGGCACAAAATGCACACCTGTCCGGACTGGAGCACAAGCGTTTGACTAACACGATTGTACGTAAACACTTGTGTTAAAAGTTGTTCGAGACGGGAATTCTCGACACACAAGCAGTTCATATAACGGGACATAAGAACCCACAGTCACTTAACAACTATCGCTTATTGAGTAAAGTCCGAAAACAAAACATGTCAGCTATCTTGGCTAATAACAAGCCTGTTTCCGATGTTTCAAACTTTAGATGTGTTCTCGCAAGTTCATACTCCACGCGGCCGCCAATTTCAAGCACACTTACCTCCTCTGAGAATTGCTCCAATTTGACACAACAACACAACAGCGTACCCTTGTGTGATACAAATACATTAGCTTCCACGATTTTTCATGTATGCACAATAGAAGGTGGCACATTTAATATAAATATCCAAGAATCATCACAGGAGAAAATTCGAAACAAGCGCCGTGCACGTGTCATCCTGTCGGATAGTGAATGGACTCAAAATGAGAGACTGGGAATCACGTGACATGTGTGACATTGCAAAACTTTCTCATAAACTAATTTTTAATGCAAATATGTGTTTAACTTAAATTTAACATATCTTAATTAGAAATAAAAAAGCATAGTCGAATATACGAAAGTATTTATTTTATGGGATGTTTTATTGGTCAAATGTAACGGAACTATATTTTGCGTGATAAAAAAATATGATGCGTGAAGCGTCTGACGCATACATATAATATTAATACGCTATACACATGTTCTTGTTTACAAACTATATGGTTCGTCTACTTGGACAGAAACAACAGGGTAAGAGATAAATTAATCATTCACTCCATCGGGGATGAGATAGGGGGATCTCAACCCTCGGGGGGAAGATTCTTAAATTTCCAAACACTCGGCAGAGCCTCGTGTTTGGCAACTTAAGAATCTCTCCCCCCCCCCTTGGGTTGAGATCCCCCTATCTCACCCCAAGGGGGTGAAAGAAAAATTAATCTTTTCTTTCAAACTTGCAATTTACAATACGATAGATGAATAGAGTTTATGACATGATGATTTATTCACTGTCATAAGTGTTTACGATGAATGCGGAATGCACGGCCTAGCATAAGGGCCATGCGAAAGGCAACAACAAAGTTTAATTTAAATTTCAACATGGAAGATAAATTTATGATGACTCATGAATCATCCTGGCATGTAAGACAATCCTTTTGTGCCATTATTAAACGTTAAACCTCGAACGGGAGTAGGTAAATGACAATTGAAAACCAGTGAAATATTGTTTTGCATTCTCAAATTGATAGATACTGTTCGAGTGTATGACTTAGTTTTGTCCGAGTTGATAAAATGTAATCGAAACACTTCTAAGACAAAAACGTTTATGCCAACTTTCAAGGAAAGTAGGATTAACGATCAATTTTAATATCATGAAAGTCACAAATAACTTAGCTGATTATTAAATGAACAGTTTCCTTCTGTATGTAAGTGTTAGCTAATCATGTCTGCTGATAAAACAACTATAAAAAGGATTATTTTGTTGTCTGGTGCCGTTAATGATTTTACCAAAATACATCAGTGGTACTAAATACAAGAATTAAAAGACATTAAGTCGTTCAGTTATTTTTCAGTCTGTCCTTAAACAATTGCTTTGGTAGCTACTGACAGAAATAGCCGAGGTCCGTATTAACAGCGGTGATTGGTTACAAAGCCACATCTAGATCTTTTGTGGATCGTTCAATGGAAACTTATCAGAGCAAGAAATATTGACTTAGCAACTGAGAAAGGTTTTGTGTTGTGGTATTGTTGTATTTGATGTTTAATGGTCATTTAACGTAACATTCTCCGGATAAAACATACTATATATATGTGAACTAAGAATGCATTTCCATTTCAATAATACGTTCGTAAAAGTAGCGACAAAACCAAACACTTTGACGTCATTGTGTTAATTTCTTTGAATCAAAAGTTATCCTCTTTCCTGACTATTACTGTGTACTATAATTACAAAACAACATGCGAACTGTCGACTCTGTTAAAATACACTGATTTATAAAATCTGTTAAAATACACTGATTTATAAAATCTGTTAAAATACACTGATTTATAAAATCTGTTAAAAGACACTGATTTATAAAATCAAATAAAATACACTGATTATAAAATCAGATAAAGTACACTGATTTATAAAATCTATTTTATATGGGTGTTTTGAAGTTATCCGTTTTGAATATCAATTATCTGTGAAAACTTTTAATAAACGCACGCAAATGTTACAGCATACATAAACATTTACATATTTAATGTAAATATCTGTTTTTGTTCAAAGTACTAACAGATAGTCATTCTGTGTAGTTCAATGAAGTGTGATTGCGACGTTTATATCTCATAATCACGAATTTAAACTCTGTAAGAAAGGAGAGATAAAAAGTGAAGTATTACTATAAAAAATATATTCTGAATAGTCAAAAGGCCAACACTGTCTTCACTCTCCTTTATAACTAGCACTTTACACCATCATTAAACAATAGTTCTTCACTATTAAAAACATCAAGTTCTCTATTATCAATAATAACTAGGGATCTACTATCTATGATAACTAGTTAACTACTATCAATGATATCCAGGGTTTTTTCATCAATAAAGAGTTCTCTACTATCAATAATAACTAAATCTCTACTATCAATAATAACTAGTTATCTACTATCAATAATAACTAGTTATCTACTATCAATGATAACTAGTTATATACTATCAATAATAACTAGGTCTCTACTATCAATAATAACTAGTT
>NW_018479770.1:39987-41110 GCF_002113885.1 Mizuhopecten yessoensis | reverse complement strand
ACTCCAGCAATAACAGCCAGGCCCACGATGATTCGGACGCGGAATACAATTATAGCTCTGAGGGTAGCGACCCTAATTACAAACCATCCGGTGAGGAATCAAATGAGGCATCTGCTGATGACGAGGCTGTCCCTCCAACACGTCCAATGAAAACAGGCCTGAACCGGATGATGTCCGGCTCGAAATTCTAGAAAACAAACGTCAAAGCATCCCCGACAAAGGAAGCAATCTCAGTTGTGCACCATCGAGGTGCTGGACATGGCTAGGCACATGCGCCATACGCATGATGCTGAATCCCAATTTATGTACGCCCGTGCAAGCGCTGCAAATAGATTATCAGACAAGGTCCCACAGGAAGGCAAGAAATATGGGGAATGTACTGTGAAAGGGTGTCCCGCAAAGGTGGTAAGGCTGGCAAGGCATTTGATAAACGCGCACAAGTATTCAGCAGCAGATGCCCATATAAGATTACTTAGGGCTAAGTCCGCGGGGCCACCGGCAAAACAAACCGAGCTTGATGGCATCATTGCCAACTATGAGAAGTTTCTGTCCTCGGCAGAGAGTTCTAAAAACAACAAGGCAGCAGCACAACATGCCTTCCAAATGCGGACAATCGCAGCGAAATCAGGTGCAAAAGACATTGAGGCTTTCTTCAACGTTGAGAACCTACTGGCCTGGTATGAGGGGTTTAAAAAGGATAAAATGCCGGGGACTGTTAAGAGCTATCTTGGGTCTCTAAGAGCTTTCCTTAACTAATTGCACATTAAACAGATCCAGAGCGACACGGCAAAGGTTGTAATTTTATCGGTGAATCGATGGTCAGCAGCCATAAGTAAAAGAACTAGAGAACGGGTAACAGAACGCCTCGTCCTAGACGACGAGTCTGCAATATCCAAAGAGGAAATAAAAAACTTTCGCCAATCCAGTACCGCTGCTGGGGTCCAAAAGGTAATAGCGGAGTTTAATGACGATCATGTCCTTGACCAAAGGACCCATGCCCGGGTCAGAGACTACATCATGTTAGAGATTCTCCTAACCAATGGGCAGCGTTCCGGTGCTATATCGTCGGCCATAACGCTGGCTAATATTGAAAAGGCCACAAAGGCCGAAGGGGGGGGGGGGG
>NW_018479770.1:37495-39957 GCF_002113885.1 Mizuhopecten yessoensis | reverse complement strand
CTACACATAACGGAATACCTCTTTTAACAGTTGAACAACGATGTTAAAATGAGGGCAACCATTTCAAGTTGCAGCTCAAGCCATCTGCTCCCAGAGGCCTGTATATGTGTGGCTTGGCCACGCCCAGACACTGAAATATCCGGCCTACCTTCAAGTCGCACAGCGACATGCATTAACAGAACATGGGTCGAGGCATTGGGAGACTGCACAAACATAAGTGCAACGAAAATCAGGAAACTGGTAGTAACAGAGTGCAGGCAGGCGGATCCATCATGTCGCGAGGAAGAGAAGCCGTTAAGGCCACGGCCCTGATCAGTTTCTAATTTAATATTATTGTATTGCTTTTTTGTCGCGCGTCTAATCGAACCTTTAAAAAATTTATATATTTCGATTTGAATAAATTATAGAAAATGGCGAATTGTCGGGAGATATTTACAATCTCGTCAAAGGTAAAATGCAAATTTAAAAGTGAACGCTAACATCATAAGCATGACAAAGGTAGCTTATCATTGTGTTATATACCAGGGGTTTTTTTAACATAAAAGGAAACAAAAGTGAAATTCTAAAATTTTCAAACAAGAAATAATTTGGACGAAACGCTTTAGATTCCCGTAGCTGCCTTTAGACCAGCGAACAACCCTGACATGCAGATTTATTTACTTGACATCGTCACATGGTGCTTCCATTTCACTCTTTCTCTACTCTTCTCTAGAACAGTGCAGTTGATATTTCCCAACCCTAATCCATATAAAAGAAAAACCACATAAGGCAATCCCAAAACCATGCCCCCCAGAAAAAGGAAGACGATTGGAAGTAAACTAAGGGCAAAAACCCAAGCGAAAGCAATGGAAAAAAAACAATTTTCAGTACCGGAAGGGGCAGCAGACCCTGAAGTAGACAAATCATTGGTAGAAAGGGAATCGAGTGCCCCTCAAGCAGAATGCAGCTCCTCTGCACTAGCAATTGGTGTAGTAGCTACACAGGTTCTCGCCCAAAGTGTCCAGCAGGCAGAAAATACCTCGCTGCCGGATCAATCGTGCAATCCAAGTGCCCCTCGAACAAAAAGTGGCCCCTGTGCACTAGGGGTTGTTGTAGTAACTACAGAGGCTCCCGCCCAAAGTGTCCAGCAGGCAGAACATTCCTCGCTGCCGGATCAATCGTGCAATCCAAGTGCCCCAAAAAACAAAAAGCGGCCCATGTGCACTAGAGGTTGTTGTAGTAACTGCACAGACTCCCGCCCAAAATGTCCAGCAGGCCGAAAATTCAACTCAAAGTGCCCCTCAAATAGGAACAGGCCCCTGTGCACTGAAAGATAATGAAGAAATTACACAGGCTGCTCAGGGCTCATCAGGGGAATTTGATCCGTCTAAGATCCGATCGGAGTTCCTGAAATGGAAAGCCCTGAAGTTGGGGCAACTTAACTCCAGCAATAACAGCCAGGCCCACGATGATTCGGACGCGGAATCCAATTATAGCTCTGAGGGTAGCGACCCTAATTACAAACCATCCGGTGAGGAATCAAATGTGGCATCTGCTGATGACGAGGCTGTCCCTCCAACACGTCCAATGAAAACAGGCCTGAACCGGATGATGTCCGGCTCGAAATTCTAGAAAACAAATGTCAAAGCATCCCCGACAAAGGAAGCAATCTCAGTTGTGCATCATCGATGTGCTGGACATGGCTAGGCACATGCGCCATACGCATGATGCTGAATCCAAATTTATGTACGTCCGTGCAAGCGCTGCAAATATATTATCAGACAAGGTCCCACAGGAAGGCAAGAAATATAGGGAATGTACTGTGGAAGGGTGTCCCGCAAAGGTGGTAAGGCTGGCAAGGGATTTGATAAATGCGCACAAGTATTCAACAGCAGATGCCCATATAAGATTACTTAGGGCCAAGTCCGCGGGGCCACCTGCAAAACAAACCGAGCTTGATGGCATCATTGCCAACTATGAGAAGTTCCTGTCCTCGGCAGAGAGTTCTAAAAACAACAAGCAAGCAGCACAACATGCCTTCCAAATGCGGACAATCGCAGCGAAATCAGGTGCAAAAGACATTGAGGCTTTCTTCAACGTTGAGAACCTGCTGGCCTGGTTAGAGGGGCTTAAAAAGGATAAAATGCCGGGGACTGTTAAGAGCTATCTTGGGTTTCTAAGAGCTTTCCTTAACTACTTGCACATTAAACAGATCCAGAGCGACACGGCAAAGGTTGTAATTTTATCGGTGAATCGATGGTCAGCAGCCATAAGTAAAAGAACTAGAGAACGGGTAACAGAACGCCTCGTCGTAGACGACGAGTCTGCAATATCCAAAGAGGAAATAAAAAACTTTCGCCAATCCAGTACCGCTGCTGGGGTCCAGAAGGTAATAGCGGAGTTTAATGACGATCATGTCCTTGACCAAAGGACCCATGCCCGGGTCAGAGACTACATCATGTTAGAGATTCTCCTAACCAATG
>NW_018479770.1:0-37343 GCF_002113885.1 Mizuhopecten yessoensis | reverse complement strand
CTACACATAACGGAATACCTCTTTTAACAGTTGAACAACGATGTTAAAATGAGGGCAACCATTTCAAGTTGCAGCTCAAGCCATCTGCTCCCAGAGGCCTGTATATGTGTGGCTTGGCCACGCCCAGACACTGAAATATCCGGCCTACCTTCAAGTCGCACAGCGACATGCATTAACAGAACATGGGTCGAGGCATTGGGAGACTGCACAAACATAAGTGCAACGAAAATCAGGAAACTGGTAGTAACAGAGTGCAGGCAGGCGGATCCATCATGTCGCGAGGAACTTACCTCGCACATGACGCATAGGGCGGCTACCGCTGACGTTTTCTAACAACTCCATAATCGTAAACAAGAAGCCGTTAAGGCCACGGCCCTGATCATTTTCTAATTTAATATTATTGTATTGTTTTTTTTTGTCGCGCGTCTAATCGAACCTTTAAAAAATATATATATTTCGATTTGAATAAATTATAGAAAATGGCGAATTGTCGGGAGATATTTACAATCTCGTCAAAGGTAAAATGCAAATTTTAAAGTGGACGCTGACATCATAAGCATGACAAAGGTAGCTTATCATTGTGTTATGTACCAGGGTTTTTTTAAAATAAAAGGAAACAAAAGTAAAATTCTAAAATTTTCAAACAAGAAATAATTTGGACAAAACGCTTTAGATTCCCGTAGCTGGCTTTAGACCAGCGAACAACCCTGACATGCAGATTTATTTACTTGACATCGTCACATGGTGCTTCCATTTCACTCTTTCTCTACTCTTCTCTAGAACAGTGCAGTTGATATTTCCCAACCCTAATCCATATAAAAGAAACCCCACATAAAGCAATCCCAAAACCATGCCACCCAGAAAAAGGAAGACGGTTGGGAGTAAACTAAGGGCTATCATATCTCAAAAATAAGCATCATATAAATATAGTTTTTGTCACATTTCAACCACAATATAACGCCCTTATCTAAAACCATTTTTTATGTCAGCCCATAAATCATCGTAATACCTGAAATCCTGTTAAAAATCGTCAAAAAGTCATTTCGTGAAAAACTTTTTTTTCCCCAAATATAAAAATAATCATCACACAACATTAAAACTGGTGCCATATCAATCAGGAAGCATACCCTAACCCTAACCCCAATTTAGTTTTCGTCAAAAAAACCATTTTCATGGCAAACCCATGGCAAACCCAAAATCAACCCCAAAATGTTGAGTCAATACCACTTTTTTGGGCTATCATATCTCTAAAAATAAACATCATACAAATGTAGTTTTTGTCACATTTCAACCCCAATATAACGCCCTTATCTAATACCAATTTTATGTCAGCCCATAAATCATCGTAATACCTGAAGTGATGTTAAAAATCGTCAAAAAGTCATTTCGTTAAAAACTTTTTTTTCCCACATTTTAAAATAATCATCCCACAACATTCATAAACTGTCGCCATATCAATCAGGAAACATACCCTAATCCTAATTCCAATAAAGTTTTCGGCTAAAAAAAAAATTTCATTGCAAACCCATAATCAAACCCCAAAATTATGCATCTATACCTCAACAATAAAATGTTACTCAAAATTACCGACAATACCATTAAATTCTCTGGGCTTTTTGCTCTGTCTTTCTTCCTGGTTTACTATCACTTAAAAAAAATCCTGGGCTATGGTTGGTCAAATTTTAAACATGGTCTTAATTTAATGAAATTTGGTTTTAGGTGTATTGTGACGCTACAAACTATTTAAGTTGGTGTTGGGAAAGGGTTTGGGTTTGCAATTGCAATTCTAGCTATTCGGATCGAAACTGGTGTCTGTTACTGTGAATTTTAGCTTTAGAGGTGAATGAAAATAACGATAACCCGCTGTAATGAATGTCAATCACTTTAATTATACAATATACAATACAAAATAAATGAAAAAAAAGAAAGAATATTCATACAAGAGTCTTTTTTATCAGCATTTGTCAAACACAAAAGAAGATTAGAGCTATCAATCACATACAGCTTTACTTAAGCCTTAGAACTATCAATCACATACAGCTTTACTTAAGCTTTAGAGCTATCAATCACATACAGATTTACTTAACCTTTATCTTAATAAAAAAATTATACAAACATTAATTATCGTTAAAGTGTCGTTGTCATTAATTATTATCCAAGTGTCGTTGTCATTCTACGATTTCAATTAACTAGAAATTGATCAAAGCTTTCATTGCATCCTTTTCTATTTCTGCCAGACGCCTTGACAACTTCCCCTTGATTTTGTCCCTCAAAAAAGTGGCTAAGTCAAATTTGGAGGCTGGCAATTTGATTCCTTTTGGCCACATTCCTTGACACCTTCAAAAATCAGTTGCTCTATAGCCCCAGATTTGTACAGTTTGGAGCCTTGTTCAACATTCCTGAAATTAGTAAAATAACCAATAAAACAAAATTGCATTGAGCAGTATTAATTATGCACATGTTTCTACACTAAAGATATTCGTTTCAGATATATCTAGAAATCATCACGAGGAAGATAAAAAATTATGCTTCAATTCAACTCGTCATAGTAAAATTTTCAAATAAATTTTAATTGAAGAATGGAAAAAGTAAGTGAACAGTTCATTCATTAAACATAAATATAAGACTTTAAAGTCAAACACAGAGTAAAACTTACTCGTTTATGTATTTGTTGACGAATGCAGCCTGCACGATCGTCAGGTTCTTTGTAACTTCTTTCGGACTATGGTGTTTCAGCAATGAGTCCCTGAATATTTCATCTTCAACATCGTCAAATGTTTCAGGGACAATTCTTAAACGAAGTCAAATAAACTATTAGAAATTATCTGAGTTATTTAATTGAAACATCAAATAGTCGATTAACACATTGCTGCAATTAGTTAGATTAGAATCGGAACAGTGAAGACAGTTTTGTATTTTTGGTTGAAAAGTCGAAAAACAATAATTAAAAAGTCAATTATTATAAAAACACAATCACACACTTAAACATACTGGCGACAATCATTACTTATGGCACATAGATTATACTTACGTCGTCTTAAAGAAAGTCACAGCTTGCCTTGATTGATAAAAGATAACAATGAATTAATTAAAGTTACTTCCATTCCTTTTATGCATTCAATTAAATTTATCTTAATCAAACGTCCTACAACGATATCGTACCATACAGAGTTACCAAACAATTCAGACAATCACAGAAATATGTTATTAACCTTTTAACCTTTTTTTAATTATCCGGAAAATATTCATCAATTTAAAAGATACTCCCGACTTCTTTCTTGGAGTTGATGTCAATTGACTCATTCTGAAAAGTACATCAACATATCTGAATGATATCACTTAAATCCTTATAAACATTTTTCCATTGAACATCACGTTGCATGCAGTGCTGTTCAATGTAAAAAAATAAGGAAAGAAATCAATAAGAGTTCTCCGTCCAACTTCTCAGAATTGATAAAATATGCTACAAAAAAAAAGAAGCTAATTTTGCTTGACCTACATGATAGTGATGATTGCTTTCAATAACTATGATGTTCCAATAAGCAGATACCAAACACATGCATTCAATGCTTTCATATCATTTCAGTAAAACTGATCAGACCGAATTTAAGTAATCAACTTAAAGGGAAACAATAAAGCATACCCCATAGCGCCAGCACTGGATTCATCCTCTCTACAAGAGAAGAATAATGCGTTTTTAAAAAATGATTATGTTAAAAATACTGCAATCAACTTCGAAAGTTAAATAGATTCATAACCATTTTAATTTAAAGAAGAAAAAAACTTACGAGTCTTCCACCTCTTCTGCTTTTCTTTTTCCAAAGGATCTGAAACAGCACAAGTACAATCATTATCAACTGATTAACTTAAACAACATCAAATTAATGCAGAATGTATTAATAAGAACACTTACGACACTTACCTATCCATCCCTGTCTCAAGTTTAGTAATCGATTCGTTCAAAGAGCCCATTTCCCTTTGCAACGATCTCAGCCCTTTTGTTGGGTCAGATATCTCATTTTCTAATTCTTGCAATCGCCCGTCGAACTCTTTCACCACATCGATCACAAAAGATCTTATACCATCCACACGGGCCGTAAGTTGGAATTCCAATTCTTCAGACATCCTAAAGAAAGGAAAGAATTAATAACATAATCATTCAATTAGTACAGGATTCATAAGAACATAACATTAAATGCCTTTCAGAAATTGACAAAATCTGTTATTCCTGCGATGCTCACATCTCGACGTCCTCTGCAACAATGAACGTCAGCGCTGTGTGCACACCTCCTATCACTGCAGTAAAATGTAAATACCCACTATCGCTGCATATAAAAGGTAAGTCTCATTACAGAAAATTATATTTGCAACATTCATTTCAGGACAAAAATATAAAGTAATTCGCGGAGAATAAAACAAACTGGTCTTTTCGAAAGGTAAGAAACCAAAGAATATTGTAGAAGAATCCTATTTCAACCGTCGAGAGGAATAATGACTAGCATATGATAACAAAACCTTCAAACATGATAAACAAACAATCATCTTTCCTGGGTAAAAGCCTGTAGCATTTCATATATAGGAAAACTTTAAAAGGTTATGATGGTAAAGATTTTATAATAAATGCACGGCAGTTTGTCAGCTTGTCAGCTAAAACAGTTTCAGAATACAACTTAATTTTTACATATTTTACATTGTGTAAATATACCAGAGCGCGTTTCACAAATATCAAAACACTACCTTCTTATCAAGATCTGTTAAGCCTTGACTTCCAGTTGTGATAGCTGGTTCGCCTAGAAATAGATATAACATATATTTTCAATTCAGTAAATATTGAAGTATCGATTTAAATTGATTAAGGGTTAGGGTAAGGATAGTTTGATTTCTTTGTTTCATATAGTTCAATCATTTGACCATCAATACATGTGGTTCGGAGCTGACAGTCACTAGGGTTATGGTAACGGTTAGGTTTTGGGTGGAAAAATCAATTAAAAAATGAGCGAATGAATAGCCGAATAAAATTGCGTTCATTTTTCACCTAAAAGGACAAAACTCTCTAGAAAAGGGGATCGAATTTCAAAATTACTTTCAGATAGCACAACTTCATATGGTACTGACATTTCAAACGAAATTATAAGAAAATCCACTGAAAACACAGATAATGCACATCGCCGGACTAATTTTGTATACAGACGGACGGACGAACGGACGGACGATGGACGGACCCTAACGCTAACTCTAGTATACCCCCTAACTTCGTTACTAGGGGCAATATTAAATCTGACATATTCTTTGTCCTTTCTTAAACCTTTTTCATTTTCTAACCGTCAACATGATTACAGTTGGGTTTAGGATTGGGTTTAGTATTGGTATCCATTGCTAAGCATTATGGGATATACACATCTATCAATCGCAAAGGTTTATGGGAAATCAAGATGGCGTCGTTGAAATGTGACATGTGCTTTAAAGAGAGAGGTGAAATGCTATGAAACAAGGCAATTGAAACTGAGGTAATTTAATGTTACATGCTGCTTTAATTTCATGTTGTATTTGTCCACATGATGATTAATTACATGGTACCATAATAAAGAGATATTTGTAAAGCATACAGTTTCTTCGTTTCATCCCTTATATTTCCCATCATGCATATCAACGACCTTAACCTCAACCCCAATCTCAACCCCAATCCCAATACCAACCCAAACACCTCAGTACCAACCTCAACATAAATTTAATACCAACCTCAACCCCAATACCAACACCATTACTCATACCAACACGAACACAAATATCAAACCCAACCACAACCACAATACAAATCCAAACCTAAACCCCAATACCAATCACACATCGAACCTCTCAGTACCAACCTCAACCTAAATCAAATACCCACCCCAACCCAAATACCAACACCAACACCAATACCAATATCAACCCCAACCCAAGCCGCAATACCAAACCCAACCCCATTCACAACACCAACCCCAACCCCAATACCAATCCCAACCCCATTCATAATACCAATACCAATCCCAATCTCAATCCCAACCCCAGCCCCATTGCTAACCCCATCCACAATACCAAACCCAACCCCATTCACAGTACCAACCCCAACCCCAATACCAATCCAAACCCCATTCATAATACCAATACCAATCCCAATACCAATTCCAACCCCAGCCCCAATACCAACCCCATTCACAATACCAAATCCAACCCCATTCACAATACCAACCCCAACCCCAATACCGATTCCAACCCCATTCATAATACCAATACCAATCCCAATGCCAATCCCAACCCCAGTCCCAATACCAACCCCATTCACAATACCAATCCCAACCCCAATACCAATCCCAACCCCATTCATAATACCAATACCAATCCCAATACCAATCCCAACCCCAGCCCCAATACCAACCCCATTCACAATACCAATCCCAACCCCAGCCACAATACCAACCCCATTCACAATACCAATCCCAACCCAAGCCCCAATACCAACCCCATTCTTAATACCAATCTCAACCCCAACCCTATTCACAAAACCAATCCCAACTCCAGCCCCAATACCGATCCCAACCTAAATCCATATACAAACACCAACCCTAATACTGACCCCTTAACACCATACCCAATACCAATATCAATAAAAGAACCAATACCGACCCTTATCCAAATCACAACCCTAACCCCTCAATACTAACCTCAACCTAAACCCATATACCAACACCAAATCCAATGTCGACCCAAAACCCTAATATTGATCCTTTAACCCAAATCTCACCCCTGACCCCAATAACGAACCCAAAACAAGTATCAAACCCAAATCCGAATACCAATCAACCCCAAACCAGCCACGTTGTTTTTACCTCCAATCAAACTCCAATACCAATCTTGTTTACTTTAACCTCAAAATCATCATAAGCCAAACCTTGATTCCAAACCATAGCCAAAACCAAAACTATTTGGAATTCTAACCTTAACGCTAACCAAATACTTTTTAGGTTTACTTCTGTTGCCTAACACTTCTTTATATTTAGTATCGTTATTTCAGCACTGTGGAGTTATCCTACAAGATACACTGACGTTGAATGGAGGACGAGGAGGAATGGATGAGTGATACTGTGCTCATAAATACCTATTCATTTAATCAGCGCTTTTCGGACGACATTGAATCCTTCCTACACACGGATGAGTATATCCCAATAAGGTCAAATTCTGTGAATGCAGCAGAAAGTTTATCAGACTTAGTTTTTGAGTATGATGTAGATGGGGTAGTTATTCAAATGAGACGATTTAATGCAATATATACCCATAGGCCCTACCTTAATTTTCTTCCGAATAAAAAGATGAGCCTAACACCTGTCTCCAGTCTGCTCAAGAAGCATCTAAATTTACCCCAATACCACTCGTCAGCTCGTCAGCTGTTGAAGTCTAGCGTTGGGTTAAAACTGTGCGCTGACGCTGGTTTCTCAACTATGATAGCTGTGATTTCTATCATAGCAGCTACAACTATCTCGAGTAATGCAATGGCAGATGTTTCTTAAAACAATCTAGAGCAGGTACGAGCAAGATTCATTAATCAGCTGATTGAGCTAAGAGCAACAAGTGATATGTCAAGACCAACCTTTGCCAAGAACATACTAAATTCAGAGACTAGAACTTTAAGGATTGTCAAAAGTGACCAACACATTTTTTTTAAGTGTACTTCAGGAATGTTGTGCTGGCCTTCACCTGAATGCAGGGTTGGAGCTAATTGTATTTGATTATCAATTCGGACAAAGATACCAAACATTCAATATTTCTCATTTCTACAATACCGATGATATAATATCTGTATCTCTTCACACTGCGGTGAACATCTCTTTCCCATTTTGTCATCTGTTTTGGTCAAGATCGGGATTATCAAAGATATGTGGACGCAGAGGTAATTATACCAGAGCCATGACATTTGCAGAATGTGCAAATTTCCAGTCCAATCTCGATGGACGGCAATTGAACATTAGTAATGATGTGCGTGCTGTTTCCACAAGTCCAAATACATTGAACTTTTTACAAATGTACACAGATGCACCTCACCTTAGATATAAAGGAACATATCACCCTGTCTCGGGTACTATTGCCTGTTCAGGCTTGCTTCACCATGCTGCTTCTAGAAAACTGTGTCAAAATGCTGTGGAATAAATTTCCACTATGGAAAACAACACTGCACTCCTGTCGAAACTTATGCATTGTCGGTTGGAGATAGTCAATATCCATTCTTCTACAGAGCTTCCGCCAACGGATCCACGAGACGCTTTTGTTACAGAAAATATATTGGATTGTTTGTGCAAATATGACGTATTCGTTCCTTTTCATGACTCATAATTGCAGCTTATTAACCAGATACAAAGAGTGGCAAATCACCTTATAGCAACATTGCAGGATGGTTTTGAAAGGTGCCGACATTCTGGATCATTTCTGCCGACATGGACAACATATCAAGCAGAAATTGCACTCGAGGTATGTAATGAGAGGTCAACGCAGAGACACCATTTCAATTTTATTAATATTGTTGTTTCATTCTTCAAACGATGAACACAAACCAAGTACATGAGAAAATTTCTGTACAGCAAAGAAGGAAATTCCTTCCTCATATTGTTCATTTCGCGTTAAATATTCGATATATGCAACTATATTTAACAAAAGAATAAACAAATCTAATCAATAATTAAATTATCACTTAGAATCATGCACTCTTTGAATTTTTATTTTGTTAATACATTAAAATCTTTTGTTTTCAGTGTCTATACTCCGGCAGTCCCTATTCCCTAAGATCTCTTGCTTACGCCAAACATTTGGGGCCTGGATCAGGTGACACTACAACATCACGCAGAGGATTTCTGTCTTTGGATCTGCCGACTACATGTGCAGCTGATGCGCAATCAATGCCCCCAGTGGATTTTTGGTCTCGAAATGTCATCCAAAAGCAAAGATTGAAGCGTTTGTTTGGATTTAAGGACTGCATCGAATCATCTTTCCCAGTAATTGGTAAAAATGCCATTCTCAGCCTTCTGTCTGATGTCGCTGCTAAATCCGATATTTCCAATTCTGCACTTTTGTCCACCTTGCGAAGTAGCCAGCCATTTCCTTACACCGTAGACATGACGATTACACCGCCTGCAATAGCGGACCAATTGTCAGTTGCTCAACGTTCGCAATATCCATTTGTTTTTGCGAGAGCACTGAAGATACTGATAGAGGATCATTTGCCGGTGAAAGACATCATCCGGTCAGGAATTAAGGAATCGGGTTTGCAGTATTTTCCTAATATGCGTCTTTATGACTCATCGCGGAATCCAAAGTTTTTCTGGAACAAGCATTCCGTGTGCAGAGTTATCTCAACAGATAATCTTGGCTCTGATGCGAATTTGTCGTTTCCACTAACATGTGAGATCAAACACCTTCTTGAAGAGAAAGGACTATGTCATTTATCGACACTGCGTCATGTAGCCAATGAGTTTCCTTGGATCTTACCAGTGTATTCCAGACTAGGCACTCAACAAATTGACGAGGACGGGAAGAAACTTGTTCTTCTTTTCGTGACATGTATCGCACTTCTGCAACAACCTCATCCTAACCATGCAGGAACGTATAAGAGTTCACCGTATTATGTCGACTATCGACAGTTGTCTCGCCTTGTACGCATGATGCCCGTTATACAGATGCGATTGCAATCTCTGAGTATCCTTGGAAAATTCCTTCTTCCAGGAGTCAATAACGTCAGAGTGTATCGCCTTCATCAAGACATTCCATTTAAACTAATATCTCTGGCGCAGCAGCATCACAGACTCGGTCCGCATAAACGTAGCAATGGTCCGTCTGTTGATGACATAGTTACGCCGGAGTATAGTTACGCCGGAGTCTTTAAAAATGGTAGTTTATACTCCTGCTTAACGCTCAGCAAATAAGGAGTGGGACGACTGGTTCGCCCGTTGTCAGTATAATGTGACCGGGTGGGGCGTCCTGCTGGGTGTCTTCGGCAGAATGTTTTAGTGAGGTAGCACTATAAAGTCGGCATCAGTTTCACGCTATCACAAGGAGACAAACACGAACATATCGCAGCCTCCCAAAATACACACACATACACTACACGCATGCATCTTGCACCCAGGGGAGGCCGTCCTTAAATGACCTTAGCTGTTAATAGGACGTTAAACAAAATCAAACAAACAAACAAACTAGTTACGCCGGAAGACGAAGAACTTCCAGAACAAACTGAAGAAGAAGAAGAGACGCAAGAAACAGTGAATCCTATTGCACACATATCAACAAAGTCCAAGAGCAGATGGACACCGCAGGAATTAGCGGTCATGCAGGATCTGGACAAATGCACCCGCAATGTCAAACAGTTGTACTTGCAGTATTGCACTTTGTGTAGAGATCGAAACCTTCCAGACAGAGGTTTTAATGCTTTTAGGTTCAGATACTACAGACACAGTGCTGCTGTACAACATTCAGATAAATGATGTCAATTGTATACGCTTAAAGTTCGGGAGCTAGTTTTACTCATGCTACAATTACTTGCCTATTAACTTGTAGACTGTGTTGTATGCCTTGCATTTTTTTGTATAAATAACTTGTAAGGGCCTTTAGGACGTCGAACTAATCGAACGTATAACTTGACAGTGTGATGCTATGGTGTGACAACAGACTAAAACTTTGAGGAGGTTTATGACATCTCTTGTACACAGCTTTTTACTTCCTAAGTGGTCAAGGGTGAAATTTGACCTTTAACCTTGACGAATAACAACCAAAATATGGTTAGCCGTAGGCTTTGGTGGGGTGATGCCTTGTTGCGAATATGAATCAAACCTGTCAGGCAGTTCACTAAATATCTTGTACAGAAAGTTTTTACCGATGCACGGTCGCACAAACAAACTCATTTCTATATAACCCTTTACCTAGTGGGGGTGAAATAATAAAACTGAAGCCACAGTTGTGTTTGCTGCTTTATTATACATATATTTACCAAATTTCATCGAAATCGAACATTATTTATTTCGACCAATCGGAACGCTTTATAACGACCATATTGTGATGCAATATATACGTAATAATGAACACTAAAAGACATTCGAAACAAAAATTATTTCCAGCAAGTTTCAACCAATTCCGCCGACTAGAAAAGAAGTTATAGCCAGACAAAGTTTCAACCAATCAGAAGTCTGAATGACTAATGATCATTTGATCATCTTCGTATATCACTCTTTACCCTAACCCTAACCCCAACCCTAATCTTAACCCCTAACCCTAACCCTAATTAGCACCGTGGTTAGAAATTATGTTACAAAATTGCAATTGGGGTAAGGGTTTGATGATAATGATGGGGGTTAGATATTGTTTTGCTTTAAACTTGTTAAAAAAGATAAATTATTCTTCTACAAAACTGTGTGGAATGCAGTTTTTTGTTGGAAAGTGTCCGCGGTTAGGTTTATGTAAACGTTTTCGTTACATTCTTTCAATTCTAACCCTATGGGTACCAAAAAAGGGGTTAGCTGAAATTTTGCCTGTTTTGTAGAGGACCAGGAGAGCTTTTTCTAACCCCCAGGCGATCTCCTCTAACCCCCTGAAACTTCTAGATATGTCCCGAAAATGCCCCAAAAAATTGAGTTGGCGGAATAACCCCGGCTGCCCATGGCCAGGTACCAAAGTCACGACATTCAGTGTTTCATTCATAATTTACTTAAAACTACTTAGATCGCCTCCAAACTTGCTTGGATATCAAACGAGCCGAATTTTACAAACTAGAGCTTTTAGAACGGCCTATTCTTCAAAATAATCGAGTTACGGCTTTTGGATTTTTTGGTCCATTTTCGTTACAAAGTTGCAAAATATACTGACTTTGACAAGCTAGGGTTGAGTATTTAATCTCAATATTTTCACAGCGGTTTGGCATGTTTCAAATGAACAACATGCCTGCTATCCAACGTTAGTTTTCGGTAAACATTTCTCCTTGTTTTCGTGTCAGGGTTAGAGTTTGAAGTAACGCTACATTGTAACGAAATCGACCCCCCCCCACCCCCCCCACCTCAAAAGAAGTCCAGCACGAGATCTAATAATTGAAATAACTGAATTGTTTTTGTTGGTAATGATAGATAATACATTACTAAACTAGCACATGCAATATCAGTTGCCTTTGTTTCAGCATGTCTGAGAAATAACGCTAGAAACAGATTGTTTTTCATGAAATTTTACCATTTTTTGAACGGAAAAAAATCATAATTGTAGTAGAGATATGCATTAAAAAACTGGGTATTTATTTCGATGCTACTGTGGCACAAATGGTTAATTTTGGCACAATATTCCATTGAAAACAAAAAAATTACAGCCTTGACAATATGCAAAAAATGTGACAATTTTTTTCTTCACTTTTCAATTTTTCGACATTGAAGGGGTAGTTGGTATAATTCTAAGATAGTTGACAAAGAAACGGAGTTGTTTTTCTCAGTTTTAGTGAGTTTAAAAAACAAATTTTACCCATGTTCGTTACATTATAGCACAACTTTCGAAGTCTGTATTTTATATTTTCCATGATAAATGTTTTCGAAATTCATTTCATGGTACGGAATTGTTGTCAAATACATTCCAAACAAATGACAAATTTATCGCATTATTATTTGATTTTTAAATAGTGATTCTTAACTGTGAGATAGTTAAGTTACATAATTGCAATTCATAACCAAATGATTATATGACAGCTTGTCGTATGGGGTTAGAGTTATAATCATATTCAGACATTGATATATTACCTCATGCACCGTATTCAAAGAATTGTTTCCTTAAAAAGCCAAAAAAGTATTAAACCCTAAGACATTGCAGTTATGTAACTAATTTCTAACCCTGATCCCGCGAGACTTTGGAAGGATTCGTTACAAAATAGCAAAACGCTGCGGTAAGTCAAAATGAATTATTTTATTGCGATGTTATTGAACTTCACAGTTTTAAAACTCTAGAATGAGTGGTATTTATTTCTTGCATAAATAATTATTACTTATTTTACTCAAACGCCGTCAATTGCAATATGAATTCGTTACATTATTGCATATTATTGCGGTTATGTCAATACGCGCAAATTTGGTATCGGGGCATTGTTACTGCAGCTATATTAAATGAATTATTGCATCAGTTTAGTAGATTCGTGAAGAAAAACATTTATTTCAGCTTACCCTAAGGTATTGCAATATTGTAACGAATTCGTATATTTTCGTTACAAAATTACAAAACGCTGCGGTAAGACAAAATGGACTATTTTATTGCCTTTTTTTTGTATTTTATTGTTTTAAAACTCTAGAATGACTTGTGTTGATTTCTTTCATAGTTAATGTTTAATTATTTTTCTTAAACGCCGTCAATTGCAATACTGTAACGAATTCATTTCGTTACATTATTGCAAATTATCGCGGTTAAGTCAATACACGCAAAAATTGTATCGTGGCATTGTTATTGCAGCTATATTTAATGAATTATTGCATCAGTTTAGTAGATTCGTGAAGAAAAACATTTATTTCAGCTTACCCTTAGGTATTGCAATATTGTAACGAATTTGTATTTTTTCGTTACAAAGTTGCAAAACGCTGCGGTAAGACAAAATGGACTATTTTATTGCCTTTTTTGGTATTTTATAGTTTCAAAACTTTAGAATGACTTGTGATTATGTCTTGCATACTTAATGTTTACTTATTTTTCTTGAACGCCGTCAATAGCAATAGTGTAACGAATTCATTTCGTTACAATATTGCAAATTATCGCGGTTAAGTCAATACACGCAAAAATGGTATCGGGGTATTGTTATTGCAGCTATATTAAATGAATTATTGCATCATTTTAGTAGATTCGTGAAGAAAAACATTTATTTCAGCTTACCATTAGGTATTGCAATATTGTAACGAATTCGTATATTTTCGTTACAAAATTGCAAAACGCTGCGGTAAGACAAAATGGACTATTTCATTGCCTTTTTTTTATATTTTATAGTTTTAAAACTCTCGAATGACTTGTGTTAAATGTTTGCATAATTAATGTTTTACTTATTATTCTTAAACGCCGCCATTTGCAATATTGTAACGAATTCATTTCGTTACACAATTGCAAATGATCGCAGTTAAGTCAATGCGCGCAAAAATGGTATCGGGGTATTGTTATTGCAGCTATATTTAATGAATTGTTGCATCAGTTTAGAAGATTCGTGAAGAAAAACATTTATTTTAGCTTACCCTTAGGTATTGCATTTTTGTAACGAATTCGTATATTTTCGTTACAAAATTGCAAAACGCTGCGGTAAGTCAAAATGGATGATTTTATTTCGAGGTTATTGTATTTTATAGTTTTAAAACTCCAGAATAACTTGTGTTAAATGGATGCATAATGACTTTTGACCTATATTCATTAAACGCCCTTACTTTCAATATTGTAACGAAATTCTTTTTTGGGTTCTTTTTTCATACCTTCTCTATAATGAAACCTTTTTTAACCGTAACTATTTTTTTCCTTTCATTATATTGTGGTCATTCAATCGATGTAATAAAAGAAAAAAGTCAGACCAGGACTCGAACCCAGATCTACCATAAAATGGTCACTCTACCTTGAGCTATCTGACTGCTTATTTCTCCAAGTACATACATTGCAAATTGACAGTAATTTAAGAATTCTTCTAGATAATGAGAATGTTAGTTTATATACATATTCAGGAATAACAGACATTGTTTTCTTCACATCTGACATTGTCATCTTTCAGTTTCTTGCGGCATGGCGAAAAAAAAGACAACAGTCCGATCTGGGACGAGAATGAAGCAAAACGGTATTTATTTACTATACTAACATTACCTTGTATTGTCATTGTGTAGCAAACATGTATTGGCTTATAGCTATTCCGGATAAATTAGTTTCTTCTCTTAACATCACTTATTTTTAGAGTTTGCATTCCTCTGTCTTAAATTGTACGACTTTCCGGAATGTCCGAATATTTAGCACAGCCTTAACCTTCAAACCATGCATACCATTTTGAAGAACAATTAATTTCAAAATATTTTGCAGGGAAGAAACCACCAAGGGACAAAATCCAAAAAGAGAAATCGGAACCGGAACCGGCAAGGGTAAACACACGGTCCACGGCAAGAAAACGACCTCTATCACAATCAGATGAAACAGGTACATTTCTTTGGGTAGTCATTTATATAGCGTAATAGCACTGTATATAAATATTTCAACAATTGACTTTACGTAATGTCCGCTGTTTTGATAAAAGATGATTAGTGCGAAGTTAAAATACACTACTTCTTTCGTGTTTTAGAAGCGACAGGAAGCAACGCCGCCAGTGTTAGCCCTATAATAACAACAAAGGAGATAGGTAAATACATGTATTGCATTTTATATTGTGTTTTTTTCACGTAGAAACAAATCTAACTTACGGTGAACCGATTACCACGAGAATGATTTCAACTATTGCAAAATTGAGCTGGGATTATGTCGGATACATTCTCCATTGACTTCAAGGCCAAATAATGACAAAATAATGAGCCAAATATTAATTCATTTAAACAAACTGTTTTTGACAGAGTTTTTACTACCATGTTGTCGAATTGCCATGTTAATATGTCACTTATTTTCTGACAATTAACAAAAATATACCTATTTCCCTTCAGGTCATGCTGAACAGAAACCCTCTCTGTACCCGGAAGTTATAATCAATAGGCTGACGACCCCTCCAATGCCTGTTTTGTCACCATGTACATTTGAAGCCCTGCGTGTAAGAGGTCCTGTCTGCACAGATTCCCAGCCACCTTTTTTGTCTCCTGGACCCACGATTCGTAGTCCTTCTCCCCGGATAATGGGTAGCGTTCATGTCAGAAAACGGTTCGTCTCTCCGGAAACAGATACACTACTGTTCAAGCCTCTCTTGGTATCAACGCCAATAACATCTCATGAGCCTCCTCGTGAAAGTCCCGAAAGTCCCGAGGATGAAACACCTTCAAGTTCCGAGAGTCCATTAGATATACCAATCGTGCCGCCGACACCTCCCCCCAAAAGACCTTTCATATCGGATCGGATCCGGAAACATATTTTAGAGTTTAGAGCAAAGAATGAACGCATCAAACAGGCAAAACATTATGCCAGAAGAAAGCGAGGAAGAGGATAGTGTTGACGAATGGGTCCCAGAAAAGGCCGATTCAAGTGATTCAGAAGAGGAAGAGGAATTACAGGAACCAGCAATTGTTGCAAAACCAGAAATAGTTGGTCATAAGCTAAAAGACATTGTCACTTTGGGTGTGCATAAACGGAAGAACATCATGAAGGGACCACGGAAACAAATCTCCAGTTGCCCCCGTCAACGTAAAGCCTGTCCAATCTGCAAGAATGTCGTCGTGCATCTTGTCAGACACCTAAAGCAGGTCCATGAGGTAAACACAGGAAATGCAAGAGAGACCGTGACAAGGCAAAGGTGGACAGGGAGGGATACGCGGAAGCTTTTCATATGTCCAATGCATGGCTGTCCTTCAATAGTCACAAGACTGGACATGCATTTACAGAATGTGCATGGAATAACAAGTAAGGAGTCAAAGAAACTTACCAAGTGTGCCAACACTGCTTCAGATCCGAATGACCAGAATACTACTGAATCGATCCCTTTGGCGTCTGCTGCCACCGCTGCCACCGCTGCCAAACCGATCACACCAGAGTCATCGCTTACCACGGTTCAACCAGGCATTCAGGTAAAAAAGAATGTAACTATACCAGTAGCTAGTGCATCCTTTTACAGGGACGTTCCTATTTTAGATGCGTTTAAAAAATGGCTGTTGAGTGTGGAAAGGGATAAGACCGCTGCCTCAGCAATGCAGCATGCTCAGCAAGTGTTAAAGATATGGAGAAGTGCAGATGCGAGTATGTCCATAAAAATCATCCAGGACGAGAACCTAGTAAAGACCTATTGGCTTGAACCCAACCGTACCACATTACAGGCATCCAGTTTGATCTCACATTTAGGATCTCTGAAAGAATTTCTGCAATACATCAAGGTTACAAAGCCTGACGGATTTAACAATGAAAACACAGAAGCTGTTATGGTCGCAATAGAAAGATGGAAAAACACTCTGGGAAAAGCCAGAAGAAGGCGGACAGTTGAAAAAGCAGTAGACGATGCACAGAAGATGGTGTCACCAAAAGACATCCACACTGCATTGACATCCGAGCATGCGCAAATAGCAAAAAAACTATTTGAATAAAGTGGCACGAGGTGATTACAAGGAAATAACACAACATGTTTATACGACCTCACGAAATTTTCTGATAACTTTCATCATTGCAAGAAACGCGCAAAGATCCGGAGCTGTCCGCAACATGACTTTGCGAACATGTGAATACGCATACGAGCGTGATCAAGAAACTCGTATCATAACCATAGCGTCCCACAAGACCGGATACAGAACGCCTGCAACATTATCGTTCACAAAGGAAATGTGGCAGCTTCTGTGTTCATTTTTGAAGATTCGGAAACTAGTCACCAACTGTGATCCCGCCTTCCAAAAGAATGACTCGGCAGTCTTCCTTACATGGGCTAAGAGGGAAATGGTGTCCTCTGAAGTTAATGCTGCCATTAATTCTTTCTGGAAGCAAGCCGTACAAAACGCAAAGCCATATTCCGCCACGCAATTGAGAAAGTCGACTGTGACGCTCGTCCGGAAGGAACATCCTAATCTGCGGGAAAACCTTGCTAGCCATATGACCCACAGGCCGACGACTGCCGACAGCGTGTACTTGCTTCACGAGAAACAGAGTGAAACTGACGTAGTAACGAAGGTCATCGCTGATGTAATGATCGGAAACATGGTGAGATTTCACAAATAATTTACTAATAGTTGGGGAAAAAAGCAGGCATATTATCAAAAAAATGTATTACTTGCTATATTAAGGTTTGGCCGGTCTAATTAGATAAAAAATTAAATATACAATATTAGACATAACGCAAATTTATTATTCAATACAATCATTTCATTGACATTACAATTTAACGCCTTTGTGGTAAGCCGGGGTGGTAACAAATTTGTAACAGACTTACTTTGCGTTGCTGTTTCATTTCAATAATCAATATTATCTCTGTTAGGACGAGGATAATGTACGTCGCTCAGAGGACGACGAGGAGGAGGAGGATGATACCGAATCTGCAGCTCACCCTAGAAGATTATTCACCAAAGAGGAAGCACGTGTCATCACGGATACTTGCAGGACCATTATCAATGGCAAGGGGGTAATTTTACAAGGAACGGTAATCGCACTACTTAAAGGCGACACAGCAGGGAAAGATCTAGTCAAGAGGCATCCCGCAAAGAAGCTTGCTGACCGCGTCCGTACAGCACGGAAAGAGAGGCTGTCGACTACCAAATCTAATTAGGAGCAATTAGGATATAATGATCACCGTCAACATGTTTTATTTTATATAATATTCATATAATTGAAGAAACATTGAACTTTTGACAGATGTATGATTTGTGTAAGCGTTATTGCTTGGCATGGTAATTGTTTGATTTTGTTATTGTTATTGAATAGTAAACATTAAATATACAAATAGTATAAGTTTCATTTAAATTTCAGGTATAAAAAAAGTTTCATTTAAATTTCAGGTATAAAAAGTCATCATATCCAATTAGGACATAATTATCATTATCATTATGTTTTATTTTTTTGGATGTATTGCAGAACCTTAAATATATGTATGCTTAGTGTTAGGGTTATTGCTTCACCTGGTAATCGTTTGTTGTTGCTTCTTGTATTTAATAGGTAACATTAAATATATGATTAGTATAAGTTTTATTTTAACTTCAGATAATGAAGTTTTTGTGGTGTTTTATGCGTATTAAATAAAATAAATTACGGATTACCATGACGTGCATTCGAGTGTTTTTGTTTCGTAACACAGTGAAACCTGCCTGAACACATATAAAAGGTGTTTAATTTTATTTTTCAATATATTACTGTCATCAAATCGATGCAACAGGAAAGAAAATCAGACCGGGACTCGAACCCAGATCTACCGTTAAATGTTCACTCTACCTTGAGCTATCTGAATACTTCTTTCTCCCAGTACATCAATTGGAAATTAACATTGATTGAAGAATACTTCCAGATTATGTAGCGGTTTTTTTATTCGAATATGTTTAGAAATGTATGCACCATCCACAGTGGAACCTGCCTGTCACCACCTGTAAATCAAGAGCACTTGCATATAAGGAAAAAAAAAATACAACAAACATTTATATGAAAAAAACAGCACATGATTTGATTTAAACATTTTTTTATTTTCATCTTTCATACAATTGAGATTGGACACAAGTTGTCAAAGTTATATAAAGCCTTTTCCGCAATAACATATTATAATATACATATGCATGAAGACTCCAATTAGAAATTGTAATACCAATCTTTCACACCGTTGATTATTTTAGAGTGTGCGTTTGAGTCTAGGTAGGAAGGATGCTTTGGCGGAATAGGGTCTTCTCTGGCGACCTGGTGCACATTATATAAGCGACAGTGTCAAGAGTTCCTCGTCACAATAAAAACATGGCTAATCCTATCGCCATCATTCTTTTTGAACTACATGCTGAGCATGTACTGGCCAGGGACTATTGTTTCATTTTATGGATTTTATGGACGAAATAGTTGCTGGCCACCCCTCCCTGATCTTATATCGGGGACACGAAGTGCAACCAGCCTTAATCTCCTGTGAAATTCACGGGCTTACGCCCTTTTTGTACGTCCCGATGCAACTTCATAACGAAGTATAGCATCGGGGCATATGGGTAGTCAAGCGTAGACCCGTTTTGTAAATATGTTAAACCTTAATTTGCGGCCAATGATTAGCCATGTGATTCATCATGATTTATGCCCTGGCAATCAGTCAGGGTTCACAAACAAACTAAAAAGCAGTTCCAAACTCCCCTATTCAATCTCCCAAATAGTTTCCCTCCTCCATTATGAACTGACTTATTGTATTAGATATTTACTCTGCGTACTTCTATTGACCCTATTTTTCTTTGTAATCTCCTCCCGAACATTTATACGTCGATATAACTAGGAATTTATATTATTATATTTGTTAAAAACAGTAAATTTGCTCCCAGTATAAACTGGCCTATTTCCTTCTTTATTTATTCTTTACATTTCTCATGACAATTTTTCTGTGTTTAATTGTGTTCTCTTCATTATTTTGCAAGCAAAAAAGGATTTTTTCAACTTTCGAATTTTGTCTCGAATTTTCTCCAATGCAACCCTAACCCTAACCCTGGAAAATGCCTTGAATAGATAGACAAATTANAGTCACTTACATGGAGGAGCTTATAGAGGGGCTCGAAAAGTGTGTTGCAGAGGAAATCGTTCAAATGAAAAGCTGCATCAGTAATCTGGAAAATACCATGAACAAAAAAATCAAGGCCCTAGAAAGACAAATTGCCGATGTTACAATTGAGGACGAGTTTGGAAAATTTAGGGAATATGTGGAAGGTAGACTGGACAGTATGAACAACGACATAAAAATTAATGAAAAAATCGTGGACACCAAGTTGGAGGATTTCCAGAAAAGACAAAACGACATCGATGCAGAATTAAAACAATTACAAACACAGATTGAAGCAGGCGTTTCTTCCAACAAACAGACATTGTCGGATGCATTATCCGCAGCAATATCTTACTTAAACATGGACGACTCTCACCCTATGGAACAACCGGAACCTTCAACATCGTCTGAGTACCCAAATCTTCAGTCACCACCACTGTCATTCGTCCCAGCGTCGACTAACGCAACACCTACAAGGGATAATGGGTAAGCAATCACACTTAATCATTCAATGCACTGACATTTGTTGACGTTATTGATTATTTAAACATTATATTATAGCAATATAACATTAAAGCAAAATGTTGTTGCATTACCTTATAATAGGTAGGTTTTGAAAATTTTACTCTGTATAATAGGAAAAGAAATAAAAAGGCGCCTGTGTGTATTTACTGATGTATAACTGCTTCAGTTGTTAGAACAGCTACTTTCTGGTGGGTATATCGAGATGTATTGCATACAATTTCATCAGCATCAATTATAAAAATTATATAAATTTAATGACAACTGACAATTAAATCTTTCTTATTTCAGAGGGTCAACCAGACAGGACAAAGGAGGCAATAGTTCAGATGTTCTTCAGAAATATATGACGCCGCCAACACTACGGACAAACTTAATCAACAGCAAAGGGCTTTCTTCAAATACTACTTGGATCAACACCAATCAGACAAGGCAAATGAACAGACAGTACAAAGATTATCGAGGAAGGAATCGAGATGGGCGTTTGGACAGAGGGCTGGTCGCCAGACGGAGTTGCGGAACAAAAATACAGCCAACGTATGGCCATCAAGAAAAACCAGAAAAGCAGGTTCTCTTCGTTCATGAAATCATCACACAAAGGGATCAGTGGTCAAACCACGGAACAAGAAATGGACGAAAACTAAGATAATTAATTGAGTGACATGGATTTCGCATTTCCACGTGATAGTTTTTTGTTAGGCAGGTAGTCTAACCTTGATTTAAACATTCTATAATCAAAGTCTAAGGCATTAGACATTTTCACATTTTAGTGCTTGTCTCTTTATCGGTATTTATAGTAGCGGACTTTGCAGTATGCATAAAAAAAATGCAACATGGACGATGCGCAATACATTTATTTGTTTCTATGTAATTTACACTTCCTTTGTATTTGTCAAGGAGATACCCTAACCCTAATTTCAACAGTCTAAGAACAAGACATGGACAAAGCGAAATACATTTATTTGTTTGTATGTATGTAGTATACACTTCCTGTGTTTTTGGTAGGGGGGTACCCTAACTCTAATTTCACCAGTCTATAAACAAATAAATTAAATATGTACACATATTCAGTGTTTGTCTCTTTACAGTATTAGAAAATATTTGCAGTGTCAGTCGTCATCAGGAGGTACAATGTACAATATTTTTAAAAAAGAATCAATGACGGGTTAACCCTTACCCTAACCCGAGTAATGTACTGGCTTCGTGGCATATAGTAATTTGGCTATCGCCTATTAAGTGATGATAAAACTTTGGCTATAACCTAGTTATTGGATGATTGGTAATACTTTGGCTATCATATGCGATCATATAGCTATTAGGTAATATATAACACTTTCGGTATCACCAAGTTATTAGTTGATCGGTAACACTGTGGGTATCACGTAGTTATTGGGTGATAGGTAACACTTTGGGTCTCCCCTAGTTATTGGGTGATAGGTAAGACTTTGGGTATCACCTAGTTATTGGGTGATATGTGAGACTTTGAGTATCTTCTAGTTATTGGGTGATACGTAACACTTTGGGTATCCCCTATATATTGGGTGATGGGTTACACTTTGGGTATCACCTAGTTATTGGGTGATATGTAAGACTTTGAGTATCTTCTAGTTATTGGGTGATAGGTAACACTTTGGGTATCCCCTAGTTATTGGGTGATAGGTAAGACTTTGGGTATCACCTAGTTATTAGGGGATAGGTAACACTTTGGGTATTGCCTGGTTATAGGGTGATAGGTACCACTTTGGTTATCATCTTAGGTAACACTTTGGGTATTGTCTGGTTATAGGGTGATAGGTAACACTTTGGTTATCATCTTAGGTAACACTTTGGGCATCCCCTAGTTATTGGGTGATAGGTAACACTTTGGGTCTCCCCTAGTTATTGGGTGATAGGTAACACTTTGGGTATCACCTAGTTATTGGGTGATAGGTAACACTGGGTATCACCTAGATATTGGGTGATAGGTAACACTTTGGGTATCACCTAGTCATTAGGGGATAGGTAACACTTTGGGTATCACGTAGTTACTGGGTGATAGGTAAGACTTTGGGTATTCCCTAGTTATTGGGTGATAGGAAACACTTTGGGTATCCCCTAGTTATTGGGTGATAGGTAACAATTTGGGTATCACCTAGTTATTGGGTGATGGTTTACACTTTGGGTATCACCTAGTTATTGGGTGATAGGTAAGACTTTGGGTATTCCCTAGTTATTGGGTGATAGGTAACACTTTGGGTATCCCCTAGTTATTGGGTGATAGGTACCAATTTGGGTATCCCCTAGTTATTGGGAGATAGGTAACATAGGTTTTAGGTGATAGGTTTATGATGCTTGGCCACCAATAGGGTCCATAAGTTGGGTCCAGGAGATCTGCCAGACTTTTTAAAAAGGATTTGTTTCAATCTGGCTTTCCGTCTGCCTGCTTGTTTGGCTGTCCAGACATCTCCCGAAACGAACTTATAATTTCAATCTAATTTTTCCATTACTGAAGCAGCTGCATTTCTATTTTTTCGCCTAAGGCCAATATTTAGTTGCTTGTTGTACCAGCGATTTTTTTCACTCCAGCTTTCACCGAAAGAAATGCCATCGGCCATACCCTCAACGAATGAATCACCCGGTGGGTCAGAACAGGCACAAGGCGACCATGTAAATACACATACTATTTTTTCTCATATTGCTGATATATTGTGCGCAAATATTATATAAAAATTAAATGACATATTAATAGCCTCGCAGCAAAGTTGGGAGAATGTAATTGATCACCATGTCTTTCTGTCTTCCGTCTGCATACATGTTTGTCTGTCAGTCGTTAATACAACTTGTTAGGACCATTCCAGGAAATGAGCTTTTAGTTACTATCTTAATTGTCGTTTACTGCAGCAGCTAAATCTGCATCTCTTCGTCTAGGGCCAATGTGTACCAGTGCTTTTTTCACACTAGCTTTCGCAACAAGAAATGCCATCATCGTCCAAACTCCCAACGAAAGAAACACCCGGCGGGTCAGGGTCAGGGTTGGATAACACACAAGGCGACCATGTAAATACACAGAATTATTTTTCTCATATTGCTTATATATTTTGCGCAAAATATTAAACAAAAAATCAAGTGTCAAATTTGTAGCCCCAAAGTAAAGTTGGGCGAAGGTAATGACTCACCATGTCTTTCCTTTTGTCTGTCTGCCTATTTTTTGTCTGCCAGTCGTCAATAAAACTTGTCAAGTAAACTCATGAAAAGAGCTTTAAATTTCTATCTTATTGTCGATTATTGCAACAGCTAAATCTGTTTACATGTATGTATACTACATGATAGTAAACTCTCAAGTTTGCCAATCTAAACCGGGTAATCACACAGTGAGGTTAAGTAAATACTTGTTATTTTAGGAGCAGCTGCCACCTTCCTATTACAGCGGATTAGATAGTGAGGAATAGGATGTAAGCATATAGAACATACGGAATATTTCCAAAAAAACGCTGTTCGCGATAAATGCAAAACATCTAATAAGAAGGTTATGAATACATATATGAAGAGAGGATCCGGAGGACAGGCGATGGACCACAGACGAAGAGGTTATCGAAACAGAGGTAATTACATTTATGAGCAATTTGAACTTGCGCAGAGTTCTATTGAAAATAAAAGATTTATTACTCATGGTTTCTGAAAATTCGGAAACAAACTAAGTTATCTGTTGAAAAAATGGAAATAACACTAAAAAACTGAAATGATAATGAGTCTTAGAAATATATCGAAAATTATAAATCATAGTTCATTAGGACGATAAAACAAAAAAAGCAATATAAAAGAACATGACATGTGGTAGTAGAACGTGCACTTTAAGTCTTTTAAACCTGAAAGCTAAATGTTTGAGCATGCAACTTCATATGATGCTTCTTTCGTCTTACAGTCTTGCGCCATGAAATGGGGGACCTCTGGATTACTACGCCATTTTCAAGGGTGGCTGAAAGGTCCGGAGAGACTAAAGAATGAGAAGTCTGCGGAGCAACACTCCAATCAGATATATAACATTCTGTTCTTCCTAGACCCCAAGTTAAACATCTCTGCATTTCTATCTTGGCAGGATCTACGGAAGTGGTTCATGGTAGCTGTTAACAAGTACAAACCGGGAACTGTTTGCTCATATCTGACTTTAATACGAGAATTTATCAATTTCCTGACAACAGAAATTGAACAGGATCATGAGGCGGCAAGAAAAATTAACGAAACCCGGGAGGCAATAAAAAGATGGAACAGTATATAAGGTAAACAGAAGATGAGGCGCCGGGTAGAGGTCTCTGCCAGTGAGGAGAGATCAAGTATCTCCCCCACGGACATTTGCAAGTGCCTGAACTCTGTCGCTGCTGAGAAGGCAAGGCACATTTTGGAAACCTACCAAAACGATAACATATCCAGATCAGATTTGTCTTTGGCCCGAAACTACTTGATCTTCATCCTCGTTGTCAGAAATGTCCAGAGGCCAGGTGCAATAGCCAATATGAGAGTGAAAATGATCAAAACGGCAGAGAAAAGGGGAACAGATAATATAATAACATGAGACCGGATATGCAACACCGGTATATTTAGTAGTATCAACATCAACGTACAAGCATCTCCATGTGTACCTAAGCATGCAGCAGGCTTTGCCGGATTTCAAGGAGGACCAACCGGACTCCGATGAAGCTTATGCTTTCATTTCATGGCCGTTCCGAACGGGTGTGCCGCCCATCCCTTTATCGGTAAGCCGAGTCAACCGGTCACTGAACGACTTCTGGAATGATGCCGGATTACAAAATCATATTTCGGCAACCAAACTGAGGAAGTCAACGGTCACAAAGGTCAGGGATGCTGACCCGAGCTCGAGGGACACATTGGCTGCCCATATGAATCCAGAACCGCACACACCTATTATATGACGCGCAGCAGATATGCGGATAGCGTCGACGTGTCAAGAAAAATAGCTTCAATAATAATGATGGTGGAACCCCGGCAAACACGTTTAGTATTTGTTATTTAACATGGAATAATGTTATTTTGATAATTTTAAGATTGTAATTTACCCTTTCTTTGAATTTGCAAAGGTTATCGGTAGGAACAATATAAGTACTATCATTGATTTATTTTCTTTTATAATTGCAGTCGCATTGGACGAGCTGGATATTGGTGCAGAGGAGATCGTGCAGTGTGAGGTGGTTGAGGGTGCTCTCGTGCAAAGTCAGGAAGTGGAAGAGCTAGATGAGGGTTTTCCTAGGCAGAGTGAGGGACAGGAGGAACTAGTCAAGGATATTCCAATAGAAGTAGATAAGGATATTTTCGTGAGGGGACCCCGGAGGGCCTTCTCAAAATCTGAATAGAATAATATTGCTCATATATTTAAAGACCTGATAAACAATCCAGAAGCTCCGTTAAGTCAAAAGTGTGTACAGCAGGAACTTTCAAAAACACCAGAAGGGCAAATGCTCCTCGACAAATTCACGGTGAAACAACTGGTGGACTGCACGGAAAGCGTTGAATAAGAAGTGATTAAAATAGTGGAAAAGATTGTCTTGTGTAGGAAACAAACAAAAATCGCTCTACTTTCCACGATTGTGTAATTATTTCATAATTTTCTGTAAATGAAAATTGTATGAATAGAAAATGTATCAAAATGTATGAAAAATGTATGGATACAAATTTATGAACAAGAGGCCCAAGGGCCTTAGTGGTCACCTGAGTTATATCATAGGTACTCGTAGCTTTATTTTATTGTTTAGATGTGATGTGGAAATCAGCATGTAAACTAAGTGAAATAGAATACTTGTCATGTTATCAAAGGATAAGATTTGAAAATATTGGTAAATGTTCCCTTTGGGGCCCCGCCCTAGCCCCTGGGGATGGGGCAGGAATCCCAATTTTCCAAAGTAATACTCTCATTCACCAAAGATGATTCTGACTAAGTTTGAGTAATTTTCTGCTGAAAATAGATAAAGTATATACCCAAAGTGTTATTTCCCTATATAAACTATAGTAAACTTTACCCCCTTCCCAAGGGAGAACGGATAACTCGGGGGTCCTGAAATTTACAATTTAAGTAAAGCCCCTGACGATCTTTCTTTTCATGTAGAGAAAATGACTGTAATACCTCTGAGTCTGGAAAAGAAGATTTTTGAAATATTTGTTAATTTTCCCTGTGGCCCCGCCCTGGCCCCAGGGGTTGGGGTAGGAATCTCAATTTTACAATTTGAAACCACCTTCCTCCAAGGATAATTCTCACCAAGTAAAAATAATTTCCTACAGAAAGTTGTCAAAATATACCCAAAAGTGTTTTTTCCATATATAAACTATAGTAAACTTTACCCCCTCCCCAAGGGAGAACGGATAGCTCGGGGGTCCTGAAATTTACAATTTAACCCCCTGCACATTTATTGTTTGTTTGTTTGTTTGATTTTGTTTAACGTCCTATTAACAGCTAAGGTCATTTAAGGACGGCCCCCTGTGTGCAAGATGCATGCGTGTAGTGTATGTGTGTGTATTTTGGGAGGCTGCGATATGTTCGTGTTTGTCTCCTTGTGATAGCGCGGAACTGATGCCGACTTTATAGTGCTACCTCACTGAAACATACTGCCGAAGACACCCAGCAGGACGCCCCACCCGGTCACATTATACTGACAACGGGCGAACCAGTCGTCCCACTCCTAATTTGCTGAGCGTTAAGCAGGAGTAGAAACTACCATTTTTAAAGACTTTGGTATGTCTCGGCCAGGGAACAGAACCCAAAGCCTTCCTCACAGGGGCGAACGCTCAACAAATGACCAAAAGTGAGGCATTGTCAAGGGAGACATTAGGAAGAAGAAAGTTATTTAGAAAGGAGAGAAGAGATAAGGGCCCAAATTTAGTCGCCTCTTACGATCATGCAATCGGGGGCAGCAGGTACAATTCTTACGCCCTACCTGCAGGGTCACATTTAAAAGTAGTTGAAATTCAGTTGGAAAAAATGAAATTGCCGGGTATATGCAGTAGTCAACCAGATCTCCCAGAACCAAGACATCATTCTAGTTTCTTGAGGAAACTTATATAAAATTGTCATTGTTCAATATTTTTGGCCTCTTTCAGCATGGCTAACCCCAGGGTTTGTTAATGCTGATAGAGGCCAATATGGCCTTTTCAGCATAATCAAACCCCAAGGTTTGCTTATGTTGATAAAGGCCATACTTTTGGCCTTTTTCAGCATAACAAACCCCAGGGTTGACTTATGCTGAAAAAGGCCATATTTATGGCCTCCTTCAGCATAACTAACCCCAGGGTTTGTTTATGCTGAAAAAAAGGGTTCTTAACACGGAATTTCACTATTGTAGGAAGATTTATGTGCAAAAACACGTTTGGAATTCATTTCATTCTGAAATATTGTTTTTTTAAAGATTTTATGGACTTTAGAAAACTCGTTATGCTGAAAAAGGCCACTTTATCAAGTTGACTTTTTATCATATAACCAAGTGAAAATACGGATTCAACTCTGTAATATAATGAGTATTTTATTACCATATCTCATGGCAAACTCGGATTTTGAATATTCCAATTTTTGGCAAAGTTATTGCAAATTTGTATTTAGGGTCAAGAAGGGGTCACTTTTTCTCGCCTTTTTCAGCATAACTAAACCCCAGGGTTTGTTTTGCAAAAATGAGAAAAATAACTTTTTCCCCTTAAGTTTTTTTAACTCGGAGTTTTACTATTTTATGAAGTCCTATGTGCAAAGACAAATTTGAAATTAATTTCATTCTGGTTTTTTTGTTTTTTTGTTTAAGTCTTTATGTTTTGTGGCCTCCTTCAGCATAACTAAACCCCAGGGTTTGTTTATGCTGAAAAGGGACATTTTTGACCCAGGATTGACAGCGGCCAATGTGGACTTTTTCAACATAATCAAACCCCATGGTTTACTTATGTTGTTAAAAGCCATGTTTCTGGCCCCCTTCAGCATAACTAAACCCAGGGTTAGTTATGTTGCATTGCATTTTCTTAATGCAACATAACCAATCCTGTGATTAGTTAAGGTTAAAGTTACAATGACCACATGGCATTGGGTAAGTATAAGGCATTTGGGGAAGATGATATGATATTACACTCAACCCTGGGTAATTTCCAAGGGTTTAATTAAAAAGAATCTCATGGCCAATCATCTGCCTGGTAACAATACCAAAAACGTATGTACACTATTTACAACCAGTGTCAGGTTTGCTTAGCCCACAGGACCTGCTTGCACTGGTATATAGACGGTGTACAACAGCCAAAGATTTATGCTGAAAACCATGAGCTGTTGTACACTGTCTTGGTTGTACAGCACAAGGCTCGCATGGCCTGCGATAAATTCGTCAGTATGGTCGAACATACTGTCGAAGCAGAACTGTGCTGCCATAGAGTGGTCGAAAGCAGAGTCGAACATATAAATTGCAACCGTCAGGTCTATGATTCTGATATGAATGAGATAATAATATATCCTTGCTAATATACCATTCCCTCGTACCTATAAGGAAACCCCTTCACTGATTGGTTGAATTTCGATCCTACCTAGACACAGGATTTGAGCAATTTGTATCGATGTCAAATCAGTTGCAGATGATCCTGATTTCATGATTACTGTATTACTTGTGTCCTGCAGCCACAAGTTTGCTACACTAAGAACAAGTACACTCAATCTCTTTGAAATATTAGTCACTATATAGTGAAAAAGGCAAATATAGAGGCCAGTGTGGCCTTTTTCAGCATAATCAAACCCCAGGGTTTACTTTTGTTGTTAAAAGTTTGGTTATGCTGAAAAAAGGCCCATATGCCATTTCGTCCCATTGAAAATTGTGAAATAACAAAAATAGGAAATAACATTCCATTTTCTAATTTAATATTATTGTATTGTTTTTTTGTCACGCGTCTAATCGAACCTTTAAAAAATATATATGTTTCGATTTAAATAAATTATAGAAAATGGCGAATTGTCGGGAGATATTTACAATCTCGTCAAAGATAAACTGCAAATTCTAAAGTGGACGCTAACAACATAATCATGACAAAAGTAGCTTATCATTGTGTTATATAACAGGTGTTTTTTTTAAATAAAAGGAAACTGTATTGGCCTATTGCAGCGATTCCGGATCCAGGTAGGATCCTGTTCCGTATTTAGTAATTCCGGATTTGGTTTTAATTTTACGCTCGCTCCTATTATGGGATGTCGATAGAAACATGGCCGCAAAGTATGTTGTGATCTCAATCACACTATGTGGAAACGATACGGTAACTGAATAGGAACATGAACAATTGTAATATATGAGACGGTTGAACTACATAACCATAATGATTGTAAACGATACGTAACACAGTTCAACTAGTCATTTTCTTGCGATACATTTGTATGTGTGCATGTTACCTTGTTATATAGTGCAATGCGTTTGTATGATTCACATGTGTAACTTTATAATTTGTGTTATTACAGTCAATCTGTTCAACAAATGAATACGAATTGGCGTCGTTTGTTCCATTAGAAAGATGAGATCTACATTACATTGACGTATCACCACAATGATGGCAGAGACGAACAGCAAGGTCGGTAAGGAGACAGGGTCTGTCGTGGCTGAATCGGACCAAAGGTATGTTTTAGATACAAACCGTACGAGAAAAAATACCGAGAAAGGTCTTGAGTACCAAATGGATCAGCTTAAAAGAACAAACAAATCTCTGAAAAGACTTGAAAATTATCTCGCAGAGATTACTGAAGATGACGACGAGCCCTTAGATGTTGTTCGAAGGAAATATTGTTTGTGGATGCAAGAATACGAACGGTTCCTTGAACTTTATGAGATACTTTCTCCCCAAATTGATACAAATGAGTTAGAAGGAGTCAGTATATGGTTTGAGGAAAGTAATAGTTCAACCCGCCAATTTAAGTTGAATATAGAGAATTATATCACGAAAAGGAGCAAGCAGGCCCTCGAGAACCAGTTAGAGGGACAGAAATTCCTTCCTAGTGAAACAGTGAATTTAGATAAAGAACTGGAAGCAGCCAGACTTCAAGAGGAAGTCCGTACAGTATGGAAAGAGGGCATAGAAGATAATATGTCAGTTGTTTCGAGGATGTCTCGCGAAAGTAGGGCCAGTTCCTATGCTTCGATAAAAAGAATTAAAGAAGAACAGAAAAAGGTAGAATTCCAGACTAGAAAATTGAACATGTCAAAGAGGAAAGAAATAGAGATGGCAAAGTTAGCCCTGAAGCTCGAAGAAGAAGAACTAGAACTTGACACTAACATAGCAGTGTCTCAAGCCGTAAGTGAAGTCCTGGTAAAATATGGATCAACTGAAAATCTTGCCACACCTGTACATGTAAGAACAGTGCCACAGTTAATAGACGAACCCAGATTTACCTCCCCTGGGCCTACTGCAACACACTTCCCTTCCAGCCTCATGGAGGAACGCGTTGAAGAGTCCCTACCACCATCTTTTAAAGGATCAATTCCCTCTGAACCTAATAATCAAGCTGGTATGATACAGAGAGTTGTACAACACTTGAGAAAACCGGTAACGGAAATTAAGAAATTTGGTGGTGACCCCTTGGAGTATCAAAGATTTATTCGTCAGTTTAATGCCAAAGTGGTAGCTAATACAGAAGATGATGACGAAAGAATGAACTACCTGGAACAACTTACACAAGATGAGGCACATAATGCGGTAACTGGATTTGGCCACCTTAGAGGTGATAGGGCTTACAAAGCTGCTATGCAACAACTGGAAGAGCATTATGGGGACGATGCAGTAATAGCTACTGCCTTTATCAGAAAAGCATTAAATTGGCCATCAGTGCGTGCAGGGGACGCCAAAGCCCTCGATGAGTTTGCACTTTTCCTGGTTGAATGCCAAAACGCTGTAGGAGCTGATTCTAGGACCGTCCTGGAATATTCTGAGAATATCAAAAGGTTGATGCTGAAACTACCCTTCCACCTGCATGACCGTTGGAGAAGCCAAGTCTTTAGATTGAAGGAATCTAAGAAACGAGTGAGATTCAAGGATTTAACACACTTTGTAAAGGCTGAAGCTAAGAGGGTGAATGACCCTACATATGGAAGTATAGCAATGGTAACTCAGACAAAAGACTCATCAAAACGTCCTTTCGGAAAGAACAAGATAAGTCAAATAACGAATGCTACAAGTGAAGTTTCTACAACAAAGTCGGAGTCCCATAGTAAATGTTCATACTGTGATCTGAAATCTCATTTACTGGAGACATGCAAGAAATTCGTGGCAAAAGGTCTGCAGGAAAGATATAACCATCTAAAGGAAAAGGGTTTGTGTTTCGGATGTTTGAGAAGAGGTCACTTGTCAAAAAATTGCAGAAGACGACTGACGTGCAATACGTGTGGAAAGTGTCACCCCTCTATCTTGCATGACGACTCTAAGATATCAACTGCTGATAAAGAACAATCACAGAACCCTTACAAATACTCTGATACGACTATTGTAAGCACCAGTATGGAGTTCACTTGTAACGGAGGCAACCATACCGGGGCCGGAGACGTGTCTTGTGCTATGTCCATCATCCCAGTACGGGTTAAGCTAAAGAATAAGCCTCACAGTATAGAGACATATGCTTTCTTGGATACAGGAAGTACTGCTTCATTTTGTACGGAATCTGTAATGAGACGACTCGGAGCTAATGGCAAGAAGACAGAGCTCACATTAAGCACTATGGGTGAGCCCTACACAATGACTACGTATTCTGTTAGCGGCCTACAGGTTTGCGATCTGGATCTGAAGAATCTGGTTGACCTACCTAAGGTTTTCACGAAGAAGGAAATGCCTGTAAAGAGAAATCATATGCCTACACAGAAGGAAATATCGAAATGGGAGCATCTATCAGAAATATCCTTAGCTGAACCAAACGTGGAAATAGGATTGATGTTGGGTAGTAACATACCGGATGCCTATGCGCCTACAAGAATACTTACCGGACCCAGTGAGTCACCGCACGCAACAAAAACAAAGT
Organism: Mizuhopecten yessoensis; assembly: GCF_002113885.1. NCBI lineage: Eukaryota > Metazoa > Mollusca > Bivalvia > Pectinida > Pectinidae > Mizuhopecten > Mizuhopecten yessoensis. Next base: position 4,467 of record NW_018479770.1, on the reverse strand, counting down.
TAGGATGGGTAGTATGGAAACTTCTTAGAGACAGTGGTAGTGTAAATGTGAACCGAGTACATATTCAGGAGTCGGAAAACTGCATAGAAACAATGGTGAAAATGTCTATGAACTTGGACTTCCCTGAACGTCTGATTGACGACAAGAGAGAGAGAATTCCAGGGAAGACAAAGACTTCCTAAGACAGGTTCAACAGTCTATCTGCAAGGTCGAACGACACTACTGCGTCGCACTACCCTTTAGAGACAAAGATATTGTTCTGCCTGATAGCTCTGCAATGGCTAAAAGGAGACTTCGTAGCATCAAGAACAAGTTCCAGTCAGATCCAAAGTTTAAGGAGGACTACACCATGTTCATGCAAAACCTCCTGGAGAAGGGGTATGCCGAGCCTACACCGACGGATTGTGAAAGCAGGAAAGTTTGGTACATTCCCCATCATGGAATATACCACAAGAAAAAGAACAAGATGACAGTGGTGTTCGATTGTTCAGCAAGGTATCAGGGAATCTCCTTGAACGACAACCTACTTCATGGACCGGATCTCACTAACGAACTCCTTGGCGTACTGATACGATTTCGTGGGGAACAAATCGCAGTGCTTGGAGATATCGAAACCATGTTTTACCAAGTTAAAGTTCCAGAGGCCGAAAGAGACTACTTGAGGTTCTATTGGTGGGAAAATGGTAATACTGAAAACGAACCTAAGATCTTTCGGATGACAGTCCATCTGTTTGGAGCCACATCATCTCCTAGTGTATGTAACTATGCTCTTCAGCGTACTGTGGAAGATAGTGAAGAACAGTTTGAACTGGAAGTTCAGGACATGGTGAAGAAAAATGCTTATTTCGACGACTGTCTTGCATCCGTTGCTACAGAGAACAAAGCTATTAGCCTTGTACACAACGTGACACAAATGTGCAAGTCAGGAGGATTTAGAATTACTAAGTGGATGAGCAACAGTCGCAATGTTGTTGAGTCAATACCAGAAGATTATCGAGCGAAGGAAGCTAAGTCATGGAGCTTGGATAGTCGACCACCAATTGAGAGAGCTCTTGGAGTATACTGGTTAATAGAGAATGATTCGTTGGGATTCAAAATTCAAGTACAGAACAAACCAACCACCAGACGAGGTATACTTTCCGTTACCAGCTCTGTCTATGATCCTTTAGGAATTGTATCTCCCTTTGTCTTATAAGCCAAGTCGGTGTTGCAAAGACTTTGCAAGGATGGGAAAGGATGGGATGAGGAAATAACGGGAAAGGATCTTAAGGACTGGCATGACTGGTTAAGTCAGCTTCCAGAGCTTGAGAACATAACCATAGACCGATGCTACAAGAAGAGTAACTTAGGCAATGTCTGTTCTTGTCAACTTTACGGATTCGCCGACGCAAGTGATGTGGGATATGGTATGGTGATTTACCTACGACTCACCAACGACTCTGGTCAAATTATTTGTTCGTTTGTACTAGGAAAGGCCAGAGTCGCTCCCGTTAAGACCGTGACTGTACCTAGGATGGAGCTTACTCCGTCAGCGTCACTTGTGAGATTGTGCAAGATGGTCACCGAACAGTTGAACTACAACATAGATGAGACCTTCTACTGGACTGACAGTACTTAGGTACATTGCAAATAAGAACCTGCGATTTCATACGTTTGTTGCTAATCGTATTGCTCTTATTCATGAAGCAACCAACGACGATCAGTGGCACTACGTTAACACGAAGGAAAATCCAGCTGATATCGCCTCAAGAGGCATGAACATTTCTAAGTTTTTGCAGAATAAGATGTGACTCAATGGACCTGAATTCCTATGGAAACCTGAATCTGAATGGCCAATCTGTAACCTGAACTATCCAGTAGTTGAGAACGACCCAGAGTTGAAGAAAACTGCTTGTTCTTTCCATGTATATATAGTTTCAGAAAATGCAAATTGTGATGGAATGAAGAGATTGCTTAACCATTTCTCTGACTGGTCAAAACTGAGAAGAACTACAGGCTGGCTACTGACTGCCTTTGAAAACCTAAAATGTGCTGTTGAAAAAACCAAACAGATCAGATAGAGAATCAGCCTTTCAGAAACAGATCCCACTCTTCTCGAGCAAAAGATGAAAGAATCGATTGCCAAGGAAAGACAAGAAAGATTTGATAAGCGTTATAAGTGTCTTCAAACCGCGCGTCTCAGCATTGACATGTTACAGAAAGCAGAGATAGCTCTGATAGGATATGAACAACGCTCATACTTCCCAAATGAGATGAAAGCTCTCACGACGACCGATCCTAGTACGACACTGAAACGGTCATCTAAATTGTATAAGTTGGATCCGTTCCTGACAGATGGTCTAGTTCGAGTGGGAGGCAGATTGGAGAGAGCCGAACTCTCTTTCGACACCAAACACCCAATAGTGCTTCCTGAGGAGGCCGTGGTATCTAAGCTTCTCATGGATGACGCTCACAAAGCATGCGAACATTTAGGAAAAAACACAGTTTTAGCGTTTCTGCGACGAAGATATTGGATTATTGGAGCTCGGACATACATTAAATCTATGATCTCGAAATGTGTGGTCTGCCGGAAATACAGAGCTCCATGTAGTCAGCAAAAAATGGCGAACTTGCCGGTGGAGAGACTCAATTCAGATGAGCCTCCATTCAGCAGGATCGGAATGGATTTATTCGGGCCATTTGAGCTGAAACGAGGAAGAAGTGTCGTGAAAAGGTATGGAGTACTTTATACTTGCCTAACTACCCGCGCAGTCCACCTCGAGGTTGCTGCTTCGATGGACACTGATTCCTGTATTAACGCAATTCGTAGGTTCATAGCACGTAGAGGGAAGCCGATGTTTATCAGATCCGACAACGGAACTAATCTCGTGGGAGCTCAAAGAGAGATGCAAGAAGAAATACAAAAGTGGAACCGCGATAAGCTTAATCAGAATATGCTACAAAGTGGTATACATTGGGAATTCAACCCTCCAGCAGGTTCCCACTTTGGAGGAGTCTGGGAAAGACTTATTAGATCTGTCAGGCAAGTGTTATATTCTCCTATGCAAGAACAGAACATCAAACTTGATGATGAAGGGCTTCAAACCCTTTTCTGCTAAGTAGAGTCCATCTTAAATGGACGCCCATTGACTGAAGCAGCCAACGACGTAAATGACCTCGAGGTTCTTACTCCAAACCACCTACTACTTCTTCGTCCAGGAGAGTGGTTCCCTCCAGGAACGTTTGCCCAAACAGACAATTATTGTAGGAGGAGATGGCGACAAATTCAGTATCTAGCAGATATATTCTGGAGAAGGTGGACTGCAGAGTACCTACCCCTACTGCAAAAGAGACAGAAATGGATACAAAAGAAGCGAAACATGAGAATAGGAGACTTGGTGATGATTGCGGATAACACCCCACGACGTTCTTGGGTCATCGGTAGGATTCAGGAGGTTGTGAAGGACAAACACGACCTAGTGCGATAGTCAAAACAGCGACAAATGTGTTAACGCGTCCAGTAGCCAAACTTGTTCTTATTCTTGAAGCGGACACTTCCCACTAAGATCAAAACAGTTCTTTGAGTGAATTACAATCAGTCGTGAAGTACTTTGAACAGTTTAAGTTGAAGACTTAGCTACAATGAACGTTGACTTTGAAAATATTCGTGTATGTATGTTTCCGTCTATAATAGGCCAAGGGAATTTATGATAATCTCGCCTTAAGTCTCGATTAAGGGGTCGGTATGTATTGGCCTATTGCAGCGATTCCGGATCCAGGTAGGATCCTGTTCCGTATTTAGTAATTCCGGATTTGGTTTTAATTTTACGCTCGCTCCTATTATGGGATGTCGATAGAAACATGGCCGCAAAGTATGTTGTGATCTCAATCACACTATGTGGAAACGATACGGTAACTGAATAGGAACATGAACAATTGTAATATATGAGACGGTTGAACTACATAACCATAATGATTGTAAACGATACGTAACACAGTTCAACTAGTCATTTTCTTGCGATACATTTGTATGTGTGCATGTTACCTTGTTATATAGTGCAATGCGTTTGTATGATTCACATGTGTAACTTTATAATTTGTGTTATTACAGTCAATCTCAAAAGTGAAATTCTAAAATTTTCAAAGAAGAAATAATTTGGACGAAACGCTTTAGATTCCCGTAGCTGCCTTTAGACCAGCAAACAACCCTGACATGCAGATTTATTTACTTAACATCGTCACATGGTGCTTCCATTTCACTCTTTCTCTACTCTTCTCTTGAACAGTGCAGTTGATATTTCCCAACCCTAATCCATATAAAAAAAACACACCACATAAAGCAATCCCAAAACCATGCCACCCAGAAAAAGGAAGACGGTTGGAAGTAAACTAAGGGCAAAAACTCAAGCGAAAGCAATGGGAAAAAAACAATCTTCAGTACCAGAAGGGGCAGCAGACCCTGAAGTAGACAAATCATTGGTAGAAGGG